>NC_087223.1:513517-521017 GCF_015104395.2 Macrobrachium nipponense
ACGCTGTGTGCTTTCAGAGGTGTGCGTTCTGTCATGTCGGTTTTAGGCTTAATAAAATAATAAATAATTATTATTATTAGAATTACGTTTCATTGAATGATGATTAAAGCATATCAAGAGAAGCTGCTTTCCTTGAGCGTAATGGCAAGAAACTTAAAGGTTTTAAGAGCCAGTATCTCTCTCTCTCTCTCTCGTAACCTAGATTGAAAAAATAAAACTAAGACAAATTTTATTAAATCTTCAGGTAATGTAGTAAGTGCCATTAAAATAACGCAACTAAACGATTGGTTAGAAAGTATTTAGTAATCAATTTATAAAATTCTTTACATAGAAAATACAATAGTCAGTCTTCGGTCAATTCGCGACAGTCTTCAGTCAGAACCAGAAAATAGTGCAGAATTACATATTCAAACTTGAATTTTACTATGGAGAATATTTAAAGTTTAAAACAGCATTTTGCACGCAAGATTTCTTTGAAAAATTCTGGTTTGACAAATTCTGTGGTTTAAGTACATAAATTTAAAAACTTTAGCAAATGAGATCCACTTATAGGATGCTAAGAAATACAAAATCTATGAGAAACAAAGTTTTTTTTTTAAACTTAAAATAATACACTCATACGATGCTAACCAATACAAGTAATACTGGTTTACTATAAACCAAAGTTTGTAAAAAAAAAAAAAATTTACAGTAATTTTTAACTGAAGTCTGAGCATTCAGTGCAAATGCGTAACTAAAATATCCACAAGAGAAGTTCTTATGCCTCAAGGACAGTATATAGTGAATGAAAGTCCAGGGAACCTTATTGGAAGTAGATCCGTTACAAGATGCCCAATAAAATCTTCGTCAGCACTACGCACACGAGCCTTTATAAGTTGTCACAAATTCCAAGTAGTAGAAATTCTGAAGAATTATCCTTCATGGCCAGAATTAAAGTTCCTGGAATAGTTATCAAACCTATTCTGTATTGCAGCGTTCAGAACTAAGCCGTCACATCGAATTACACTTCCTGAAAAGTAAAATATTTTTCATTCAGTCTTAATCTTAAATTCTTAATTTATATTTGGTCTAAAACTCGCATTCGGGAAAGCCAGCGAAATATTACATAAGGTCTAAAAACTCAGCGTTCAGAAAAAAAAAGTTCTGAATAAAGAAGAGTCAGTAGGTCTAAAACTAACGTTCAGAAAAAAAAATGCGACACTCAGTAACTTAAAACTCTCAGTTTAAACATTCACAGCTCTCCCATATTATGCAAATGCTAAATTGATCTGGAAAAACCTACCCGTCAGTGAAAGAAACAGCAATGTCATTCACTTTTCAACTTTCCACTGAAACTAACAGCTTACTAACCCTTGCTTATATTAGTCAAGTTTCTTTAACACTACCTTTAACCAACAGCCTAGTCCCATTCTTAAAACAACAAGCCTTTTGAAATAAGAGTTATATCTTAAAATGCAGTAATGTCAACATACCTTACCACTTACATACCTACTCTTACTTACACATTGAACTACTTTTTAACTGAACCTACTTTTAACTGAACCTACTTTTTAACTGAACTTAGGTTTCTAAAACTGTCATCGCTCTAATTTATAAAAGTTTCCAGAACTGACCCAGAGAGTCAACCTAAAAAAAAAAAAAAAAAAAAAAAAGTTTTCACTCATTAAGGAGTGCGAGGCTGTCTTACACATTTGATTAAAACCACTGATTAAAACCTTAAAGTATAGTTTAAAAACTACTCATTCACATTTAACAAAACATTTAAATTAACCATTGAAATCTGAATTCAGACTACTAGATTAAAACCTATAGTCTTAAAATAATTAAGAAATGAAAGTATTAAATACCTAGTTATATAGCATTTAGTTAAATATAAATCTTATTTACGCCCGAATAGAGCATAAAATCTTTTCCTACCATTGTATATGGAAAGAAAGTAAGTGTCTGAAGTAAACTCTGTATAAAATACATTAACTATAAACTTAAAATTAAAGCTTAATATGAACCAATAGAAGTTTCAGAAATTTCTTAAATTCTAGAAATAAACAGCGTTTACTTTAAATCTACTTTGATACCATGCTTTGAACACCTCCACTTTAGCTTTCAATTTATGTTTCATGACCAAATCCATCATTACATGAAACCATTAAAGTTAAAATGGTCAAAAGTAAAACTACAAAAAAAAAACAAGATACCTTCACCTGACATTATACCCTTGACATTAAAAACTTTAATTGAAAACTTAAAACGAGCTATTTTAATTTAAACGTAAATGCACATCTGTCATAAAAAGCTCCGTAAAACATCTATCTAACTGTCTCAGTAAAGTTGGATTGCCTTTCCAATATCATCTAACTTGCCCACAAGAGAGCAAAAAAAATTTGAATAAAAACCAAAGGCCCCACAAAAAATACTTCAAAATACTTCTTAATTGACATATTTAACATGGAGTTACCTATAACAATAAAATTCTTAAGACCCTATTCACTCACCTCCCACCTCTTTAGACTGAACACGTGAACACACCACGAACTACACAGAGAAACTGAGAGGAATATTTTCTCCTGCTCAGAAGTCAGTTTTCCTGGAACAACCGGCTCTCGATGGGGTAGGGGGCGGGGGGCGGAGATGATGGGAAGGAATTTAGAGACGATGCTGTGACACTTACGAGGAGACTAATAACGCTGCCATCTGTTGGGAATTGGGAAGGAACTCTAAAAACTGAAAAAAAAAATATATATATATCAGTGTTTAGGAACTTGGATAACAAGTGTTGAAATGAGATTCATTCGCAGTCACACAAAACGAATAAAATCAAAATGCATTACAAGAGCCCCAGACTAACCCTAGAGCACTTAAGGTGCACCAAAACACACATCAATTACACTCTAAGTAAAATATGAAGCTATTTCAACTAAAAAACTACACAATGGAAAGGAAATGAACTGAAAAATAGAACATAACAGAAAAACAGAGAGAGAGAGAGAGAGAGAGACTTCAATGAGTACAGATATAAAAATAACCAAGAATTATAAAGATACTTAGGAAATACTTAACAAATAAAATGTAAATATATACTTAAAAAGAAAGACACTTATCAAGTTAAAATATAAAATATATTAACATTATATACACTTAATAGTTAATCTAGCCACCTGTGGGGGGCAAATAGCCAGCCTCAATGGTGCCGGTCCCAAGCCCGGATAAATAGGGAGGGTTGGTGTCAGGAAGGGCATCCGACTGTAAAAACCCACGCCAGAACCAATGAAATGAGTCGTGTATATTGATGAGAATAGGGCTAGAGCGTACTCCGTTAACGACGCACAGACACATCGCCCTAACTCTGTGACAAGGCGAGGGCTACTGCATCATGAGCGGGTGCAGCTAAAGAAGCGAGCTCTAAATGTGATCAGAATAGGCCAGCTCAATATAGGGTCTATGACAGGAAGAGGAAGAGAGTTGGCAGAGTTGATGAGGATAAAGAGAGTGGACATTTTGTGTGCGCAGGAAACTCGATGGAAGGGTAATAAAGCTAAAGAACTGGGGGATGGCTACAAGCTAATCTATAGTGGAGCAAATGAGCCGGGTAGGAATGGCGTTGGTGTAGTGTTGTCGGGGGAAATGAAGAATGCAGTGACGGAAGTGAGTAGAAGAATGACCGCATTATGAGAGTGAAGATAATGTTATGGAGGGGAAACAATGAACATAACATTAGTGCTTATGCTCCACAAGTGGGAACTGAAACAGAGGAGAAAAGAGCCGTTTTTGAATGAAATGAGTGAGGTAACGCAAGAACTGGAAGAGCAGGAGAGGATTGTAGTGGGGCAGACTTTAATGGACATGTCGGAAATGAAAGGATGTAATTGAACGTGTGCATGGAGGACATGGGATTGGGGAGAGAAACCCAGAAGGAGAGAGTATAGTAGACTTTGCCGTGTCCTTTGATATGGCAATAGTGAACACATTCTTCAAAAGAAGAGGAGCACTTGATAACATACAGGAGTGGCGGTAGATGCACACAAATAGATTTACCTCCTTTACGATAGATCAAGGCTGGTGGTAAGTTAGGAATTGTAAAGTTATCCAGTTCTTGACCACGTGTCCCCCAACATAGGCTCTTTTGTATGGATTTAAAGATGAAAAGAGAAAAGAAAACGAAAACGAAAGGGGTAAAGAAAATCAAGTGGTATAAATTGTTGGGAGAGGGATAATGATAAGAAGAGAGAGTTCATGAGAAGAGTGCTGGGAGAGGTTCATCTGGGAATTGAAGATGTGGGAGAATGGTGGAGGCATAATGCATCAGTGATTAGAAGACATGGAAAGGAGATACTAGGGGAAACATCTGGAATATTGTGGGAGGAAAAGGAGAGCTGGTGGTGGGGGGAAAGAGTGCGGAAGTGATGAAGGGTAAAAGGGAGGCAAAGCAAAGAGATTTGAAGAGTCACAGCTGGAGGAGACAGAGAAAGATTAAGATAAAGAAACAAAGAAGTAAAAAGGATGGTAGCTCGAGCTAAGGCAAGGGTGGGCATATGAGAGGTTTATAATGAACTGGAAACCAAGGAAGGGTTGAGTAAGATGCTCAAACTGTCAAAAGTAAGAAATAAAAGAACAAAGGACATCACCCATATTAAGCAAATGAAAGATAGAAATGGCATGGTCATCAAAAAAGGAAGAAGACATCCTGAAAAGATGGAAAGAGTATTTCGAACAACTGCTAAATGAAGAAAATGAAAGACTTGTAAGAGAGGATGGACAAGTAAACATGGAATGGTAATGGGGGATTCTAGGGATGATGATACGAGCATTAAAAAGAATGAGGAATGGGAAGGCAACAGGACCTGACTTAATCCCAGTCGAAGTTTGGAAAGCCTTAGGAGAGGAAGGGGTAGACATCTTGTACGACCTGATGGTAAAAAATATTCGAACAGGAAAAGATGCCAGAAGATGGCGGGAAGCATATTGATACCTATATTTAAAGAAAAAGTTGGTGTCCAGAAATGCAGTACTTTTAGAGGTATAAAACTAATGTCTCAAACGTTGAAGATTTTGGGAAGAACAATAGATAGCAGGCTGAGAGAGCAAGTTAGAATAGGGAAGGAACAGTTAGGATTTATGAAGGGAAGTGGCACAAACGGATGGAATATTTTGCATAAGGCAGCTGATGGAGAAATTCAATAAAAAAAAACAACGAGACCTGCATCTGGTATTCATAGACCTTGAAAAGGCCTATGACAGAGTGCCAAGGCAAGGAATATGGAGTATGAGAGAAGATGGTGCCGGAAAAGTATGTCAGAATTATTCAGGAGATGTACAGGAAAATGTGTATACTAGAGTAAGGAGCAGTGTTGGTGAGACGGATGGATTTGAGATAGGAGTTGGTTATTCACCAGGGGGGTCAGCACTTAGTCCCATTCATCTTCAACATCGTGATGGATGCAATGACCAGGGATGTTAGAGAAGCAGTGCCATGGTGCATATTTATACGCGGATGACATTGTGTTGTGTTCAGAGGGGAAGGAGGAGTTGGAGGGGAGGTTGGAGAGGTGGAGAGCAGCACTTGAGGAGAGAGGAATGAGAATAAGCAGATCAAAAACCAAAACCGAATATATGTGTTCCAGTATTACTGAGGACGATGGAAGTAGCATAAGATTGGTGGGGAAGAAATAAAGAAAGTACAGAAGTTCAAGTACTTAGGGTCCGTATTAGAGGATAGTGAAGCTGGTCAAAGAGGTGAGACACCGAATTCAGGGGGAGGATGGAATAACTGGAGGTCTGCATCAGGGGTCCTCTGTGACAAGAAGGTCTCTCTGAAATTGAAAGGAAAGTTTCATCGGAATGTGGCCAGACCAGCAATGTTATATGGAACAGAAACAGCAAGTATGAGGAAAACAGAGGAGAGAAGATGGATTGTAGCAGAAATGAGAATGTTGAGATGGATGTCGGGAGAAACAAGGGAGATAGGATTAGAAATTAGTATATAAGAGGATCGACAAAGGTAGCTGAAATATCGAAGAAAATACAGGAAGGAAGGCTTCGATGGTATGGACACCTGTACGAAGGGAGGAACGTCATGTTGGAAGACATACGATGGAAATGGAAGTGCAGGGTAGAAGGAAGAAGGGAAGACCAAGAAAGAGATGGCGTTATTGTGTAGGGAAAAATATGAATTGAAAGGTATAAATGAGAACGAGGCACAGGACAGAAATCGATGGAGATGACTCATTCGCAATGGCGACCCCATATAAAGATGGGTTTAAGCTAGGAAGAAGAAGATATGTAAATAACCTTTTAAAATATGTTTGTACACAGATTTATTATATATGTAATCCCCTCTTATATTATCATAAATGGATTATTTATATTGACAATTCCTGTAAATCTATAAATTTATCAAAATAAAATAGATAATGTAAAAAAGAACCGTAAATAAAGATTTAAAATAATATTTAAAAATGGGATTATATATATACATATACACACATATAATATATATATATGTATATATATATATATATATATATATATATATCTATATATATATATATATATATATAAATCCCCCTTTTCTTTAAATATTATTTCAAATTTGTATTCACTATTTTTTTCTATTTTATTGTATAAATGCCACGCATTTATAGGAATTATTATAAATAATATCTTCTTTAACATTTACATATTTCAATTTGATTTTTTATACACAAGCAGCTATATCTAAAATTCTTCCATAATTCAATATTCAAAAACATTTCATCAAACAGCCCGATGGCTATTTGATCAAATGATTAGGTTCCCTGGCTATTAATAGTTAATGACCTCTCTCTCTCTCTCTCTCTCTCTCTCTCTCTCTCTCTCTCTCTCTCTCTCTCGTACCTGTGTGTGATCTCAGCCTGGAGATAACCCCTGAGAGATAACGGATGATCCAGATCATCTGAGTGACAAAACTTCTGCAAGATTGGACTCAGATTTCATCCAGTTTTCTGGACCGAGAAATACTTTCTTTTCAAAAGAAAGTTCACGAGAAAGTCTTTATTGGACGGTGAAAGCAGGTTTTCATATTCAGAAGGACTGTATTATTTGAGGTCAGAAGTATAGATAAATTATTTAAGAACTTCTTTTTTTCTAAATTTTTCTGCAAAAAAAAAAAAAAAAAAAAAAAAAAAAAATATATATATATATATATATATATATATATATATATATATATATATATATATATAATATATATATATATATATATATATATATATATATATATATATATATATATATATATATATATATATATATATATTACATCCGAAATATAGACTGCCTATCCGGTATAATTTACAGTATAATTGATAACATAATTATTGTTTGTTTCATGACTCATCTACTCTAAGTCAGTCTTGTGTTCTTGCAAAATTATTATTTTGTATAAACAAAATCACAATCTGATTACTGTAAATTAATTTCAAAATAATTGTTAATAGTATTCCTATTTTTTTTTTTAATGATTTA
>NC_087223.1:526017-552367 GCF_015104395.2 Macrobrachium nipponense
TATATATATATATATATATATATATAATATATAGTATATATATATATATATATATATATATATATATATGATAAATTATCACATCGAACCGTGATCCATTTATATATCAATTCAAGCTACAAATGTCCTTTAATATCTAAATTCACTTTACCTCCCAAATGATATATTTTCATATATGTACCGAAGGGGAATTTTTTAATTGATAATAATTTCGTCCCCCATGGATCGAACCACCGTCCAAGTGGACGGGGACGAAATCAGGCTGATTGGATAGCGTCACTGACTGTCCTGATTTCGTCCCCGTCCACTTGGACGGTGGTTCGATCCCATGGGGGGACGAAATTATTATCAATTAAAAAATTCCCCTTCGGTACATATATGAAATATATCATTTGGGAGGTAAAGTGAATTTAGATATTAAAGGACATTTGTAGCTTGAATTGATATATATATATATATATATATATATATATATATATATATATATATATATATATATATATATATATATATAATATATATATATATAACAGGGATTCCACTTTTTAATCTCTTATTATTTAATTAAATTTTTTTTTTTTTTTTTTTTTTTTTTTTTTTTTGTTTTTTTTTTTTTTTTTTTTTTTTTTTTTTTTTTTCTCTATCACAGTCCTCCAATCCGACTGGGTGGTATTTATAGTGGGGTTCCGGGTTGCATCCTGCCTCCTTAGGAGTCCATCACTTTTCTTACTATGTGTGCCGTTTCTAGGATCACACTCTTCTGCATGAGGACCGGAGCTACTTCAGCCTCTAGTTTTTCTAGATTCCTTTTCAGGGATCTTGGATCGTGCCTAGTGCTCCTATGATTATGGGTACGATTTCCACTGGCATTATCCCCATATCCTTCTTATTTCTATTTTCAGATCTTGATACCTTATCCATTTTGTCCCTCTCTTTCTCTTCAACTCTTGTGTCCCATGGTATTGCGACGTCCAATGAGTGATACTTTCTTCTTGACTTTGTCAAATCAATGTCACGTCTGGTCTGTTAGCACGTATCACCTATCCGTCCTGATACCATAGTCCCAGAGGATCTTTGCGTGATCGTTTCTATCACTCCCTCAGGTTGGTGCTTGTACCACTTATTACTGCAAGGTAGCTGATGTTTCTTGCACAGGCCCCAGTGGAGGGCTTTTGCCACTGAATCATGCCTCTTTTTGTACTGGTTCTGTGCAAGTGCCGGGCATTCGCTTGCTATGTGGTTTATGGTTTCATTTTTCGTATTGCACTTCCTACATAATGGGAGAGATGTTATTTCCGTCTATCGTTCTTTGAACATATCTGGTTCTTAGGGCCTGATCTTGTGCCGCTGTTATCATTCCTTCAGTTTCCTTCTTTAGCTCTCCCCTCTGTAGCCATTGCCATGTGTCATCGCTGGCTAGTTCTTTAGTCTGTCTCATGTATTGTCCGTGCATTGGTTTGTTGTGCCATTCCTCTGTTCTGTCTGTCATTCTCCTGTCTGTATATTTCTGGGTCTTAGTCTACTTTTATTAGTCCTTCTTCCCATGCACTCTTTAGCCCTCGTCTTACAACTGGTTTTCAGATATTGCCCCAGTGCTCTGTTCTCGATGTTGACGCAGTCCTCTATACTTAGTAGTCCTCTCCCTCCTTCCTTTCGTGTTATGTATAGTCTGTCCGTATTTGCTCTTGGGTGTAGTGCTTTGTGTATTGTCATATGTTTCCTCGTTTTCTGATCTATGCTGCGGAGTTCTGCCTTCGTCCATTCCACTATTCCTGCGCTGTATCTGATTACTGGCACTACCCATGTGTTTATGGCTTTTATCATATTTCCGGCGTTGAGTTTTGACTTGAGTATCGCCTTGAGTCTCTGCATATATTCTTTCCTGATCGTGTCCTTCATCTCTTGGTGTTTCATATCCCCTCCTTCCATTATTCCCAGGTATTTGTATCCTGTCTCATCTATGTGTTTGATGTTGCTCCCATCTGGGAGTTTTATCCCTTCAGTTCTCGTTTACTTTCTTTCTTTTTGTATGTTGACTAAGGCGCATTTTTCTATTCCAAACTCCATCCTGATGTCCCCAGATACAATCCTTACAGTCTGGATTAGGGTATCTATTTCCTTGATGCTCTTACCATACAGCTTGATGTCGTCCATGAACATCAGCTTCCTCAAAAATACAATGCGCAACTGGAATACAATACTTACAAGCTCTGGAATAAGACTAGCAGAGGTTAATATCAGGAGAGGGATCTACCAGGGCGACTCACTGTCCCCACTACTCTTCGTAGTAGCCATGATTCCCATGACAAAAGTACTACAGAAGATGGATGCCGGGTACCAACTCAAGAAAAGAGGCAACAGAATCAACCATCATTATTATTATTATTATTATTATTATTATTATTATTATTATTATTATTATTATTATTATTATTATTATTATCCAAGACGTTCACCCAGAAAGGTATAAACCACTTATAATAATGGACACAAATTCGCCTAACATGCTGACCGTTATATTAATGTAACTCCACTTTCCTCGGAGAGAGAGAGAGAGAGAGAGAGAGAGAGAGAGGAGAGAGAGAGAGTCCAAACAGGCTCGCTGCATAGCACTTGATAATTGACTTTCCAGGTCCTGGTGTCTCACTCCGGCGAAGAAGAAAACGAAACAGAATGTCAACATCTGATGAAACTGAACAAGTTCTTTTGTTTACGTAACGCCAAAGTGCTATCGCCGGAGTCTGTTTTCTGACTCCTAAATATGCAAGAAGAGTCTGGCATTCACAGGATGAGAGGGAAACAGCGAAGAGAGAAAAGGGAATAAAAAGAGACGGAAAAAGACTGAAGAAGTTATTTATGGGGGGGTTTTCTGTGAACCAATTTCGAGTCTCCCAACAGAGGGTTCCATCTGGTGAGACAGATATATATATATTAAAAGAAGAAAGTAAATGTGCCGGTGGATTGCGTTGTATCAGCTTTCCTGGCTTGGAGACAGAAAGCACTTATTGATAGCCTGCCCCGAAGAAAAGAATGCTGAGTGTGCATTTGTGAGGTCAAAGCAAGTTGCTAGGGGGCTCTAAGGTGTGACTGAGGATTGTGCGTTTGTGCATGTAATGATGGGCGCGATCGCCTGTTACTTTAGTGAAAAAGTCACACGCTCCGGAGGCAATGCAAGAGATAGTTCGGAGGACATTGGGTGCTGGTACAAACCCATCAAAGAGGTATGGCACATATTTAAATGACTTAGGAACAGTTGCCTTTGAAAAGAAAGAAGTGTGAACTGTATACATTTATTTAACATTAATTGTGTGGTGGGAAATATAATTGATATGTCCCTTTGTTTCAAATAGGTCCCATGTTTATTATTCTAGACGGAATTTCTCTAAGACTTGACTATCGAAATGTAGTGGCTGACAATTTGAGAGTTTGGGGTGATTGATTATTTAGACTAATTCAGAAGAGTATAAAGGAATGATAATTTACAGTTCTTTTTGTGGGTCAGACATAGTTCTTAACATGACCCTTTTCAGTCACTTTGCTCCATTTTGTGTTCATCTAATTTGGGGAATAAATAG
This sequence comes from Macrobrachium nipponense, assembly GCF_015104395.2. NCBI lineage: Eukaryota > Metazoa > Arthropoda > Malacostraca > Decapoda > Palaemonidae > Macrobrachium > Macrobrachium nipponense. The sequence continues at coordinate 529,593 of NC_087223.1, forward strand.
CATATTTTTGTATTTATGTGAACTCATTAGCCTAGTTTGATATTGCTTGCAGAGAGAGGCCAGCCAGCTACTGAAAGGTAAGAGTTGCTACTGGTGTAGTTTTGATAGGGGTAATATATATATATAATATATATATATATATATATATAATATATATATATATATATATATATATATATATAATCCCCTTTTCAAATATTATTTCAAATTTGTATTTACGATTTTTGAATTTTATATATTACATTTAATAAATACCACGCATTTACAGGAATTCCTAATATAAATAATCTCTTTTTTTTTACATTTTATTTATTTTAATTTGTCAGATTCATGAGTTTATAACTACTTCAATAATTCATTTTTATACACGAACAACTATATTTAAAATTCTTCCATAATTCAAAATTCAAAATCATTTCATCAAACAACCCAATGGCTATTTGATCAAATGATTAGGTTCCCTGGCTATTAATAGTTAATGACTCTCTCTCTCTCTCTCTCAAATCTCTCTCTCTCTCCTCTCTCTCTCGTCTCTCTCTCTCTCTCTCTCTCTCTCTCTCTCTCTCTATTTTATCCCTAAGCCTTTTTCTCTGCAATTGTATTTTGTTTTCATGAACAAATTAGTGGTTGCTCGTATGCTCAACGGTTAGGAGTAGCTAACGTGTTGGGCATATGTTTAACATGTTGGGCATACGTTCGTTCAACATGTTGACCATATGTTCAATGTGTTGGGCATATGTTCAACATGTTGGGCATATGTTCAACATATTGAGTGTATGTTCCACATGTTGGGCATATGTTCGACGTGTTGGGCATATATTCAAAATGTTGGGCTTGCGCTCAACATGGACATATTACGTTCAATGTTTTGGTCTTACGCTAAACATGTTGGACATATGTTGAACATGTTAGGTATACACACAATACGTGGCTGTATGTTCAACATATTTGGCATACACTCAACCTGTTGGGCTTACGATCAATATGTTGAGCGTACTAGCAACATGTTGGGCATAACTCAACATATTGGTCATAACTCATCATGTTGGGCATAACTCAACATATTGGGCATAACTCAACATGTTGGGCATATACTCAAAATGTTGGGCATAACTCAACATGTTGGCCATACACTCAACATGTTGGGCATACTAACATGTTGGGCATACACTCAACATGTTGGGCATACACTCAATATGTTGGGCATACACTCAACATGTTGGGCATACACTCAATATGTTGTTCATACACTCAATATGTTGGGCATATACTCAAAATGTTGGGCATAACTCAACATGCAGGGCATACATTTAACATATTGGGCATAACTCAACATGTTGGACATACTAACATCATGTTGGGCATAACTCAACATGTTGGGCATACTTGCAATATATTGCACATAACTCAACATGTTTGGCATGCACTCAACATGTTGGGCATACACTCAACATGTAGGGCATACTAGCAACATGTTGAGCGTACACTCAACTGTTCTAGAAACTTTCAAGACTAAACACTCAAGTGGATTCATGCTGAATGTAGCTTTGTACATCCTTAAGTGAACATTCTTAGGAAATCCTCTCACCAGAAAACGTATCCCAATACATTACCCATAATTGACTCCCAAATCCCTCAGCCATTAGGGCGGTTTTCCTAAGACCTCCTCAGGGATTTCCGCCCCCAGTGACATCAGTATCAGTCTTCCATAAAAGATTCGGAATGAGAGAATTGTTTTTCCCTTAATAACGGAATTTTCACGTTAAGGTAGAAAGGGAAAAGGGGTTTCATTTGTTTAATGCAATACACGCAGAAAAAAATAATCGGGAATATGGAGTATTCATTTAAACGCATGAGCGCGCACGCACACGATTTTAATATTCTGTTACATAAAATGGCCTTATCTCTCATCTCTTCATTAGTTATAACACTGAAGAACAAAAATAACTCAAGAACAAAGAGAGACTGAACAAGAACGTGGAACTTTTCCAAGGAAGATATTATGTTATGTCTGGATTCTTTTACAGATGTTCAGTTTTTTTTTTCTTGCTTTTTTAGTGGATCAAGAAAGCTCGTATAGAGTCTCTCTCTCTCTCTCTCTCTCTCTCTCTCTCTCTCTCTCTCTCTCTCGTACCTGTGTCTGATCTCAGCCTAGAGATAACCCCTAAGAGATAATGGATGATCCAGATCATCTGAGTGACAAAACTTCTGCAAGATTGGACTCAGATTTCATCCACTTTTCTGGACCGAGAAATACTTTCTTTTCAAAAGAAAGTTCACGACGAAAGTCTTTATTAGACGGTTAAAGCAGGTTTTCATATTAGGAAGGAATGTATTAGTTGAGGTTCGATATATAGGAGAAAAAGAATTATACACTTGTTTTTTGCAGATTATCTAAAAAAAAATAAAAAGGTACTTTCTACACTCTAGAAGTATTTGAAAATTGTTTAGCTGTCTGAAAAATATTGTAAAATTTTTAAAACAGTAATATTTCACGTTACTTTAAACATTTATTAATAAGATTCTTTCAGAATTTCTTTTTTTTTCTTTAAATTTTTCAGCAAAAAAAAAAAAATTATTAAAAATAGCATCCGGAATGTAGACTGCCTATCTAGTATAATTTACAATATAATTGATAACATAATTCTTGTTTTGTTTCATGAATCATCTATTGTAAGTCAGCCTTGCGTTAAATTTAAAAAGTATTATTCATGTAATAATCAAAGTCAATATCAGGTTATTTGAAATAACTTTCAAAGCAAATGGTCATATAATTACTATTTTGTTCCACGAATTATCTACTCTAAGTCAGCCTTGTTGTCTTACAAAGTTATAATTTGTATAAAAAAAAATTCTAAATCTGATTACTTTAAATTAAATTTAAAATAATTGATAATATAATTACCATCTTTGCATTCCTGCAAACTTATGATCGATAATAAACAAAATCAATGTATGGTTATTGGGTTGAAAACAAATCGACATTGATCATTTCAAAAATCATATTTGGATATTTTCTTGTATGAAAATCATCCCTGGAAATATAATGACATTATACCCGACACAACAAAACGAAATGGATATTGAATTCTAGGAAGGGAAAAAAGACATTCATACCCAACAGCATTTATAAAAACTCCCCTATTGGCAAAATGGAAAATCATTAAAACTGAAAAAAGAAAGTTTTTTTTTTTTTTTTTTTTTTTTTTTGCAACGTCTGCATAAATGGGAAAGGACACATAAATGAATTCTGTTGCTGCTCCCTAAAGTGGAAATGAGCCCTGGATGGCCTGCGGGGGGGGAGGAGGGGGGTGGTTAGGGGGGTGGATGTTTTGGGAGGGATATAGAGGGATTAGTTTAATAATATTTATGAAAAAAGCTTAATCAGCAGTTTGGGTGGAAATGAGGTCAGTGAAACAGACCATTGGTCCCTTTCCCAATTTGCCCAGATTTTCTTTTTGGGGGAAAGAAGAAAAAATAATATACTTTGAAATATCAATAACTATAAAATACGCTAATTAAAGGGAAAATCACATCACTAATTAAAAAGGACATTTAAGAAATTATCTGTCAACTAAAACACGTTACTGGGGAGTAACAAAAGAGAGAACAAAAAAAGAAACAAATAAACAAACGCGTAGAAAATTTGGTTATAATGATGAACTGCTGCTTTTTAGTTTTCTGTAAAAAAAAAAAAAAAAAAAAAAAGAAAAAAAAAAAAAAAAAAAAAAAAAAAAAACTATTGAGATAGCTTGTTCGTCTATCCGACCGCCCTCAGATCTTAAAGTTGAGTATATCTTAGTTTTACCAGACCACTGAGCTGATTAACAGCTCTCCTAGGGCTGGCCCGAAGGATTAGATATATATTTACGTGACTAGGAACCAATTGGTTACCTAGCAACGGGACCTACAGCTTATTGTGGGATCCGAACCACATTATATCGAGAAATTAATTTCTATCACCAGAAATAAATTCCTCTGGTTCCGCGTTGGCCGAGCCGAGAATCGGAATGGTAGCCGAGCGCGAAATGCACTCGGCCAACGTGGAATTTCTCAGACCTTAAAAACTACTGAGGTTACAGGGCTGCAAATTAGGAAGGTGATCGATAATTGGGTATATAATATCAGACGCTTATACGCGCGGCACAAGCTCCTGATTATGTGAAGTACCTTAATTCCTTTCTGTTTATAATATATTCGAGTATTCTCCTTTTTCAATTTTAAGGAATTTGGTCTTCCAAGTTTTATAGAAAATACAAAATATTCTTATCCTTTTTTATTTTTAAATTTCTTTGTGTTTATTATATATTCAAGTAATATTTTTTTTATTTTTAAGGATTTTGGTCTTCCAAAAATCTATCAAAAAAAAATAATTTTCTTTTTATGAATAATACATTCATTTTCTTAAACATTTAAGGACTCCCCTTTACAAAATTTAGGAATAATCTTTAAAAATCTATAAAAATATTAATGATTTTATTTTTTATTTTGTAAATTTATAATTTATCTTCACGGTTATAATGTACTTGAAGATTCATCTCTTTATAAATTACAATTTTATTTTATTTTCTATGAATTAAAAATTAATTTGTATGTTTGTTATATATCTAAGGATTCATCCCCTTAATTTTAAGGATTCCAGCTTCCTACTTTCTCTCTCTCTCTCTCTCTCTCTCTCTCTCTCTCTCTCTCTCTCTCTCTCTCTCTCTCTCTCTCTCTCTCTCAAGATATTCTTCATGTTAATAGGGCTACTACCTTACAGTTTGAGTTGACTTATCTTAAAGTTCAGCCCCGCCCCCCCCCCCCCCCTCTCTCTCTCTCTCTCTCTCTCTCTCTCTCCGCCTGAGTACATTATTCGTGAAAACAGGAGCATATGTATATATATATATATATATATATATATATATATAGATATATATAATATATATATATATATATATATATATATATATTATATATTATATATATATTATAAATATATATATTCATATATAAATATATTTATATATATATATATATATATATATATATATATATATATATATATATATATATATATATATATATATATATATATGTGTGTGTGTGTGTTGTGTGTGTGTGTTCGTGTGTGTGCGTATGTGTGTGTGTGTTTGAGTGTATGTGTGTGTATATTTGTGTGTGGAAGTGTGTAAATGTGTATTTATGTCCTTAAATAAGTGACTGCTTAGTTGTTATATTGAAATAAAAGAGAATGTTTGTTGATTTCTTGAAAGAAAATGACTGGTTAACAGAATTTAATCCTCAAATAATTATAGGTATAATTCTATAATCTAAAATGATAGAATTATTTATATAATAATCTAAATAAATAGATTTAGCAAGAAATAATTCATTATAACTACGATCAGAATTCAATCCTCGTATAATTATAGAAATAATTCTACAAACATTCCATTGATAATGAAGTATATGCTATATAACAATAATCATAAAGAAATAATAATTCTTATAGCTAAGATTGAAAAGTAACTTGACTAAAACAAGTTCATCCAATCACATCTTCGAAATTGATATGTCTGACCCTTAAGTCTGAAGACAACGAATTTCCCCAAACAAGCTGTTACAAGTATTTTTCATTCTTTTTCTTTTTCTTTGTTTCCTGCTTTGCAGACGCTCCGATGGATTTGGGGGTAATGTTCTGAAGTGCTTTGAAGTCGTCAAAGAGAGTGGAGGCACAAGAGTTTTCTTGGGAATTGGAGGAAATGTGAATGAATTGATAATCGCCTGAGGTTTTAGACTTTGAGGAAAATTTAGCAGCAGAAATGAAATGATCGTTTTAAAATAGAAATAAATAAATTAATTAATAAATAAAATAATGAAAGGAATAAAAAAATATATTAAATACAGAAAATAAAATGAAAATAAAATATATAAGTTACAGGAAATAGAAAATAAAAAAAAAATCAATATATATAAACTAAACTTGAAAAATTTGGTAAGTAAATGAACAAACATCTTTGCAATTTATACAAATAGTAGGACTTTATACAATATTTAAACGTGAGGGACAAAATGATTGTTAACCGACAATAAATAAATAAATAAATAAATAAATAAATAAATAAATGAATGAATAAATAAATAAATCATTGATAGATAAACATTTTAATAAATTGTTAAGTAAATGAAAAAATCTTGCAAAATATGACACAAAAAGTACCAAAGAAAATACAAATTTTAAATGCATGAAATAAAAATTATTTATGAAAAGGCAGTTCACGAAACATTGATATGATTCAAAATTTAATTTTATCCTCCAATATTTCTGGTGATTGAAAGTTTTGTGGAAAAAAGTATATTATAAAAAAATTGTTTTTCTTAGGTTTGTTCCAAACTTTTGGGAAAATGAATGATGGGAAATTAATGAATTTGAATCAAAATATTATCCTCTAATATCGCGGCTAATTAAAAGTTCATCACCGGATTGTTTAATTAAACACCTCAAAATTTAAACGATGAAACGAGAATCAAAATTTAAACGATGAGAAATCTGAACATTTTTTGAAGAATTCTGACTCAATCTCTCGTTAAATTTCACTTCCTCTAATCTATTTTAACTTCATTCTGTGCCTGAATATCAATCACCAGAATACATAAAATTTGTGACATTTTTTTGAAAAACGCAAGAAAAATGTGAATTTAAAATTTTAAATTCAGGAGACGTATATTACATCTTTTACAGACTTTCTGGTTACAGTGGTCATTGAAATGTACGATTTATTTACTTGAATTTTTAAATAAAACTTTTTTTAATTGTCTATGTACATTCCTATCGATATATATATATATATATATATATATATATATATATATATATATATATATTATATATATATATATATATATATATATATATATACCGATAGAAAGTACATAAACAATTACAAAAGATTCGTAATTTGTTATTGTGAGTGTGTTGTATATATATGATATATATATATATATATATATATATATATATATTATATATATATATATATATATTTATAAAACAGATTTACAAACTACAAATGCATCTGCCAAAATGGAGTTAAACCCGAGCCACGAAACCTCGGTAGTTACACGAGCAATTCATGACCAATTGAATACTTGCGCATATTGAGACCCCAAGTTGTGCGTGGCCCTGGGCAGAAGCTGTTTCGCTAACCGCACCTCCGCCCTTTCCTAACCCCTCAAAGTAACAGGTTTGCTAACCACTCCAGCGCCCGGTGCAATTTGTAATAGTTTACAGAGGATACATAAAGCAGGTTTTGCCTTCGCTCACTCTCTTGTATTCTCAAAAGGCGAGGATGTGTTAAACTCTACGGAGTTTAGACCGATGGTTTTGTTTGTGGAGAGGGGTGCTTTCATATTGCTATGTATCTGGGTTTTTAAGAAAGAGTTTTTTTTTTTTTTTTATGTCAATATCGTTTTTTACTGTTAGGGTTTTAATTTATGTAAAATTGGAGACTACTATGGGATTCAGGGCCTCTGTAACACGGTTTTTTCGCAATAACTTTTTTATCTATGCATTTCATAAATATAACGCTTATTCAGAATACATATTATATCCACACATAAATTTGACTGTATTCTGCATTACGTAGGCGGAATAAATTTGGTACTTATAATGTAAAATTGACCTTTTTTGAAGACGGGCCAACTTACTCAGAGAAAAGGTTTCGAACGCACTCGTTACGTAACTTATGACGGCATTTCTTCCCTCTTTCTCGATGGATGATTGGCTATACGTAACGAAGGCTAAACCTCTGGCAACAATGACATACAAATTTAAATACAAGCAAAGCAGTACACCTTTATGAACTCTGGAACCTCTCCACTGATAATTGTCATAATGAACAAACCAACAAAATATGTTATTAAATACAAAAACACTTCGATTATTAGTCTAACTCCCAAAATAGGTTTCCTAAGAAATTACAGTCTACTTTATTGACAAGATGTAGATTGACAAGATGTAGGGAATAGCTGGTAATTTTCAAAAACATAGTAGACAAGCTTTATTTGATAACTGCTATATCCAACGTCAAGCAATTTTTATTTATTGGCTATCTACCTATTTACTGAAAAAAAAAAAAAAAAAAAAACAGCCGGTACCGTATATTGGCTTTAAACCTTCACCAATAATTATCGTCAGAATGATGACTTCATGAGGCTCCACCCACCTTCCAGCCTCTCGTTGATAATTCAGGATAACACTGAAGGCTACCATGGGCACTGTTGGATTAGAAAATTTAACATCTGTCTATAAAAACTAATTTCTCGAGTAGTTGTAAGAAGTGCTAAATGATCCTCAAGGATCCCAGCAGTTGGCCTAAACGTTTAATTCATGTATATTACTGCTATACTGTTGCGGCACTACTGCTACAGTAGTATTACTACGTTAGCGCTGATACCCCACCCACATGTATGTATCGTTCCGCCATTCATAAAGTCTTTGGGTTTCAGAGCCGATGGAGTCTGCCTGGTGGATGGGCGGGGCAACATTTCGTCAAAAGGCGTGTTTACCCTTGCTTACGTAATGAATGTTTTTTCGACTCTTGGCTCGTAATCATTGGCCATGGCGTCGGCTAGTTCATTTTTACTCTATAAAAATTAAAACTATCGGGTTTAGGTATTGATAATGCTGACAAAATTTGTGTGTGGTTGTAAAATATACATATGTCAACTTTCAGCTACATCCGATGCTTTGACAAGGAGCAAAGTCCAAAAAACCGTGTTACAGAGACCCTGAATCTCATAGTAGTATAAATAGACTTACATGCAAATACACTAACTATTATGGTAACATGAACAAATAAAACATTGATATATAAGGGATTATGTTTACATCTGTGTCAAAACAGCTAATACATACATACCCAGTCACCTTCCCCAACCCCCTCTGTGTGTGTGTGTGTGTGTGTGGGTTAATATATTAAGAGGTTTTAGCTTAACTGTCTGTTACAAACTTTTGTTATATTATTATAATCTGTCTTTTACGAATGGGTATCTCTCTCTCTCTCTCTCTCTGTCTCGTCTCTCTCTCTCTCTCTCGGCTAATATATTCAACAACGGCGTCTTGCATATGTTTACAAGTTACTCTCCATCTCTAAAGAATATTTTTACACGTGCCCCCTTCCTGACACGTCCCCCGCTTAATAATCTAAAATGTCTTGTCTTTATGGGTAAAATAACTTTATACACATCAGTTTTTTCTTTAATAAATAGTCTAACTTTGTACCTCCCAGCTTATATTCTTAAAGCACACTCCCATTTTAATATTGTTTTTAAAACAAGTTTCGTTTTGAGTAAAACGTTTAGGTTCGGTGTCCCTCGGGAAATATGTTTTGGCTCTAGGCTGACAATGTTGCCAATTTCATTGAAACTAGACCACTAACTTTTTTTTATTCCCTGTATAAATTGGAGTGTTGCAAGAGTGCATGTGCGTATAGACATGTTTAGGTATCTGTGAATTTTATAATATATACATAATAAACAAAATTGTCCAATGTGCTTTGCAGAAGGAATCCCTCTCTCACTCTCTCTCTCTCTCCAAAGAAGACATTTTAAAAATCCCTTCGTGAACCTCCCCCCCCCCCCCACCCGCCCACCCCCAAACCTTTGGAACTTGGCCCCAACCTCAACTCCCCCATCCATCGCTTCCTAAAAGGTCATCAATGTATCTTCCAATGGCCCCATCAGGATGGCCCATTGTCCCCTGAAATTGCTAATTCTGGGTCTGCCATCACCATGCCAGGACCCATTATTGCATCATCTGAAATATGATCGCCTTTTTATCGAGTGGAAGGAAGAGGGTTGGGAATATCTACTGCGATTATATACCCGAGTAAATTTGGGTCGTTTTCTCTATCCTCTGATACGTACCACCATCAATTTTGTTCAATTTCAGTTGCTGAAATGTGATCGATTTTTACCAAAACATGAATACCATTGGCATCCAACTCCTGTCTTTGAATTCCTTTTCTTTTGAACTACATATCTCGTCATTAATCCACCAAACGTTGTAATTTTGAATGAGAAGGATACATAATCCTTTTAAAGGATGGAAGGACAAAGCCCTTCTGTGAAGTGGGGTGGAGATAGGAGAACTATCGGATCGATGAACCAGTCTTTGTGAAGGGATGTGAGAGGTTCTAAATTGTGAAAGAAAAACGTCTCTGAGTGATATACAGAGGATGCTGTGATCATCCATTCTTGGATGTATTATATCTGTCAAAGTGAGATTACCTAAAATATTATCGCCTGTTTCCCCAGAAGAGAGAGGGAGAGAGAGAACAGATCATCAAAGAAGAACGGGAGCATCAGATATTGCAGAAAAGTGGTCGTCATCCCATTTACCATCTGACTGCCTCGCAGGGTAAAGTTACCACCCTTTTATAAAGGGGTGAATCATTCCCTGTACCTCACCCCTTTTTCTCCTCGAGTTCCTCCCTTTAAAAGTGGTTCCAGAAGTTGGAGTTAGTTTTAATATTAAAGTTCATCTTTTTATTTGTTCGTCGACAAAGGTTGTCTACACTATATGTGAGAGACATTGAAGAAAATGAGGAATTGTGACGTAGTACCTCAAAAATCAGTCACTAATATCTGTAGTTCTGATTTGTTTCCTAAAGTTTTAGGTTGTATGCTGTTGTCATAGGTAATTAGGTAAATGAATAAGTATGAGAGAGAGAGAGAGAGAGAGAGAGAGAGAGAGAGAGAGAGAGAGAGAGAGAGAGAGAGAGAGAGAGAGAACCAAATGGACTGAAAGCCATCGAAATGAAAACATAACAGGTTTTATGTGCAATTCTCTGCCGTAATTTTCGAAGTGTCTGGAGCTTTTCAAATATGCTAGATATTTCCCTCCTCTCTCTCTCTCTCTCTCTCTCTCTCTCTCTCTCTCTTCTCTCTCTCTCTTTCCGGTCTGTTAGAAATTCCCCAGACAGGAAATTAAAGACGTTTGGAATAAATTTTGTTTCAAAGCTACAGCTAAACAAGATTTTTGAATAACTGAGGGGAATAATTAACGGAATGTTATTCGCCTATTTGATAGAGAGAGAGAGAGAGAGCAGATTACAGCAGGGCAAATACATCCGTATGATAAAAGCCAACAATATAATCACATCATTTATAGACAAACTCTCCACTCGCATATCGACAACACAATTCAACGCAAAATTTCCCGATTCAAAAGTGATAAACTCTGATCAATTAAAAATCCAATAAAGATCAAAATGGCTGTTTCCGGTGATCAGTGAATGCTGCAACATTTACCCTCCTTATTCGGCGATATTTGTTGTTGTGGTAAATCTGTTTATAACGAATATTTTTTGTCCTGGGGAAAATTATCCACGAGGTTTTGAAATTCCATAAATATTCCTCTTATAGGCTGATATATATATCATGCTGAAAAGAATAGAGCCAGTTTGCCCATTGAATAAATTATTATTATAATTATTATTATTATTATCATTATTATTATTATTATTATTATTATTATTATTAATTATTATTATTATTCAATGAAACTTCAATTTATTTTACAGAACATGACAACACTACTCAGGAATTCTCACAATCCATTGCTTAAATAAGTTAATTTAAAACAATGAATTATATCTCTTTTATAAATTGAAAACTAAAATTCTAAGAATGTATAAAACTGTATAATGTAGAACTAAATCTCCATTCACTTGTAGGACATGGAAAATTGTATAAAGAAATACTTTAATTTACCACTTTTATTACATAATCTATCACATAATTCTTTCAATAACTGAAAGTGTTTTTATGTGTGGTGTGTGGGTGTTGTGTGTGTGTGTGAGAGAGAGAGAGAGAAGAGAGAGAGAGAGAAGACAGGAGAGAGAGACCGAGAGAGAGAGAAAAAAGGAAAATATTTCTTCATTATATGCTGTGATTTATATATGATGTTGCACAGAATAAAGCCCGTTGCCTTTTTGAATAAAGTGATTATCTTTTTTTTTTGGGGGGGTGTGGTGTCCTCATCACAGTCCTTCATTCGACTGGTGGTATTTATATGTGGGGGTTTCCGGGTTGCACCTGCCTCCTTAGGAGTCCATCACTTTCCTCACTGTGCTGCTTCTAGGAGCACACTCTTCTGCATGAGTCCTGGAGCTATTTCAGCCTCTAGTTTTTTTCCAGGGGTTTTTTTCCTTTTTTTAAGGACCTTAAGATCGTACCTAGTGTCCCTAATGTTATTATGGGTACTATTCCATACGTTTATTGGTGGGGGTTTGGGTTTTGACCATAATCATTGCGAAACGCCCCAGTTTTATACTTTAGCATCCATACGTATATTTATAAAATTTTATTTTTATCTCTTGTATTATTTTGTATTTTGTGCAATATTTTGCATAATACAAAGATACTTTGTATAGATAAATAATCCTTTTAGGTAGTTTAAAATCATATCAATACAACTTTGCAATAATAATACAGTTTATCAGAGTTTTTAGTTGGTAACAGTTGTATCAATACACTTCTATCTTAAAATTTTGAATTTGAAAGTGTCTGTTCATTAAAATACAATGAAATATATTAACAGTTGGACCTCAGGTCAGATGGGTCTAATGCAACTAGATCTCTCTCTCTCTCTCTTCCTCTCTCAATCTCTCTCTCTCTCTCTCTCTCTCTTTCCACATAACGGAGAATGATCTCCTTATTCTATACACACCAACTTAATTACAGACCTTAATTTCTTCTGCCCATAATTCCATATTTAGAATGCGGCGTCATTTTAATTACGTTATTCTGGACGGCAATGACCCACAATCCTTCTAACCACTTTATTCTCCCCCGAAAACTTTTTCGCTTTCCTTTTTTGGGATAAGGGTTTGAGGGAGGGGGGTAAGGAGGGGTATGGGGGGGGGGGCAGGGTCCGTTATTCATAGAAGGCACGCTTACATAAAATACGGCCGGGTTATGGTTATATAACAAGGCGGTTATTTCAGCTTTTTATTCGGCGTTATTCATTTTGGCCAAGACCCTTCCCTTCAGTTGGATTTCTTGTTTGAGGCGACATTGGGGATAATTTGCTTTTCGTATGATATCCTCTCTCTCTCTCTCTCTCTCTCTCTCTCTCTCTCTCTCTCTCTCAATCCAAATTTTCCCTGCTTCTTCTCTTCGCTAAATTGGAGTATGATCTCGGTAATTTAATAATCACGAAGTCAGAAAAGTAAGCTGAGATTATTTTAGTCATTTCTGTCGACTTTATCTCGTGAAAATGCAAATGTTATTTACATATAAAGAACTTTTTAAAATGCGTTTATTTTCTGCTATTTCCTGATGCCTGAGGGAGAGAGAGAGAGAGCGAGAGGAGAGAGAGAGAGATAGGATCGAGAGAGAAAAAAAAAAAAAAGAGAGAGAGAGAGAGAGGAGGAGGAGGAGAAAAGTGTGTTATGGTAAGTTTATAAAAGCAGAAATTAATTTCCATAGGAACTATTGTTAACGCTGTTATTTTCTTGTGGTGCTGGAAATTGTGGAGAGAGAGAGAGAGAGAGAGAGAGAGAGAGAGAGAGAGAGAGAATTTTGATTTAGGTTTATATAGAATTTCTCTGATGTTCAAACAAAATATGTGAAAATCTGTCACGTGAAACGAAAAGAATATTGGAATGCGTCAATTCCTTTGAGATATTTTTTCGGAAGTTTCTAATGGTAAATTCGATCAATAATATGAATAAAATTGGATTATTAGTCTTGGGGCAACTGTTATAGTTATAGGTATAACTTGCTTGTAAAAAACAAATAGCAAATACAATAACAAATACAGATACAACAACAACAATAACAAACCTTTGGAAAACTAAATCGGGTTCTGATGATCTATTTCTGCTCTGCGAGCAGTTTTGACCTTCTCGTAAAATATACCCTTTTTCCGCGGACATTGGGAACACAAGGTTATGGCCGGTAAACTTTGCAGCACCAACCCCCTCACCCTCCACCCCTTCTCTCTCTCTCTCTCTCTCTCTTCTCACCTCTCTCTCATCTCTCTCTCTCTCTCTCGGTTGAGATTTTATTGGATTTTTACCTTCTCCTTTCATAAATGCTTTCGACTCTCTGACAGGATCAGTGATCTTGCTTGCCGAAGTGATTTGCCGCATATTTACTCTCTCTCTCTCTCTCTCTCTCTCGGTCAGGTCTCCTCCGCTCTCTCGCCTCTCTCCTATTGAATGAGAGATAAAAAGAAAGTCAAATGGTATAGGAAGGAATAATATTGATTAAATAATCTTCCCCGTAAAATCTGTAAATGTGAATTTTCCCAAAGTAAACACGTAGAACCGACCGTGTTTATATTATAAGCAACCCCCCTCCCCCATCGTATGTTTACATCATAAAAAAGCTGTATATATATCCGAGAAATATCTTTTCTATTCCATGAATTCCCAAGACTGGAATTTATGCGAATTTATGGACCTCGTAACATAAAGGATTTATGAAGGCATCTATACTTTTTTTAATAATAATAATAATAATAATAATAATAATAATAATAATAATAATAATAATAATAATAATAATAATAAAATTTGAATGTCACTTCTGTCTTGATCTGGTGACATCACACATCTCTCTTGAATTTATTTGTTTATTTTTGTTTTCTTGCATTCTCTGATGAACAAATGAATCAAGCAAATGAACAAATAAAAGTATAAATAATTAAGTAAATAAATAAATCTATGTATAAATAAACATATAGATAAAATTTCAGTTCAATTTTGAACACGAGTTCCAATGGTCCTTTAGGAAGGGCTTACATAACCATCTTTCTTAAACAAACTTATAACTAGAAAGAAATTCCAAGAATATGGTTAAGTATCCTCAAGAATACCACGTTTAGGAATATTCCCATACTTAGGAATCTTCAGAAAGAGAGTTGTTATTCTGTAAGGTTCCAGAGAAGAGTAACAATCATTCCGAGAATTTTCCAGGAAGATGAAAACGATTCCAAAATATTTAGCTTCAATTTCCGATGGTTTTATCAAAGTCGTCGAACGATATGAAATGGGAGAGATCCTTCGGTTATGGGGAGACTTTTCGTTCACTCTATGAAACGAATTCTATGGGGAAAAAATGTTACAAAAACGTTTGATATTTTCTCACAAATGAACGGTTTTAGAAAACACTCCAAAAAAATGTCATTCTAGAATTCTGGAGGACATAATATTATCTCGAGCTTCGTTTTCTCTCCTGCATAAACTGCAAATTAATTCAGCCAGACGACAAAAAGAGAGAGAAACTCATTTGAGAATATTAAAAACTCTACAGGTGTTTTTAAGTGTAGCACTTTTCAGTTTTCTGCAAAGAAAACGTTTCTATCGGCTTCGTCTATCCGTCCGCACCATTGTCACCTGTGTTGAAGGCTTCGGGTCTGGGCAGTCTGCAGGTAGAATTTCTATAACATACGCAAAAACGAACAAATGTACACAAACACCAACATACACAAGAGATGCCACAATGGTCATGGCCTTAGGAGGGCTTTGGATATGGAAATTGGAGGGTTAATGGAACACCCCCTTTGACTTTTGGCTGATGGTGACCTTTCCTGACCTCTCACCGCATCAGCATAACCCAATTTGGGGTCAAGTCTCTCTAAGTAAGAACTTTGGCAAAGCAAAAGGAATTTTGTACGGATGCTTCTTCTCCCCTACTGGAAAAGATGGTTCGAATACCGATCGTGGGTAATAGATGCCCAGAGAGAGAGAGAGAGAGAGAGAGAGAGAGAGAGAGAGAGAGAGAGAGAGAGAGAGAGAGAGCAAAGCCTGCGAGGGACACGGTATTACAGCAGATTCCATCGCTGAGATCAATGGTTTTATTGTATATACTCTGAAAGGCCTCAGGGTCAAACGCATCTCGTTTCCCTTTTGTTTGCTGCACAAATGTTTGTTTATTCAATTCCCAGAAAATCATCTCAGCAAAATTCACGGTTTTTAAAGTTTGAATTAATTGAATTAAAAGGAAAAAAAAAAGTTTTATTTTCATTGAAATATTGATGTTCAAAGCAAGGATTACCTGACCACTTTCAGGTAAAGTGGAAAGTTGGAATTGGGATAATGAGATAAATGAATAAATGGAAGAATATTGTAAATAAATCAGATGGAAAGAAAAGGTGATTATTCAAACTGATGTTATGAAAATGCATGTAAAATTAATAACAAAATACATGTGGAATAAATAACAAAATGCATGTAGAATAAATAAAAATAGAAAAAAATGAGTATGCTACTAAGCACGTCACAATCCGAGTTCTTTTTTTTTTTTTTTTTTTAGTGAACATCAATATAAACGGAAGTCAAAGAAGGAAAAGAATGATAAGGGCAAAGAAAGAAAAGCTTAAAGAGAGGGCCTGGAGATAGACATAAAAGTAATGAAAGAGAAACAAGAGAGGAAGAGAGGAGACTTCGACAAGAGAAATGGCAGACCAAAGCGAACATTAGACTAACACTTTGAACAGAGACAAGAAAGACGAAAATCCTCTTTGATTCGACAGAAAGACGAAGCCAAGATTAGAACGACGGATTGGGACGCGCAAATCAAGTCATATCTCTTTTGCAAATCCCCCTTTTTTTGTGGTGGGGAGGGGAGAGCTAAAGAAGGAAACTGAAGGAATGATAACAGCGGCACAAGATCAGGCCCTAAGAACCAGATAGACGGAAATAACATCTCTCCCATATGAAGGAAGTGCAATACGAAAAATGAAACCATAAACCACATAGCAAGCGAATGTCCGGTACTTGCACAGAACCAGTACAAAAGGAGGCATGATTCAGTGGCAAAAGCCCTCCACTGGAGCCTGTGCAAGAAACATCAGCTACCTTGCAGTAATAATTGGTACGAGCACCAACCTGAAGGAGTGATAGAAAACGATTTATGCAAAGATCCTCTGGGACTATGGTATCAGAACGGATAGGGTGATACGTGCAAATAGACCAGACGTGACGTTGATTGACAAAATCAAGAAGAAAGTATCACTCATTGATGTCGCAATACCATGGGACACCAGAGTTGAAGAGAAAGAGAGGGAAAAAATGGATAAGTATCAAGATCTGAAAATAGAAATAAGAAGGATATGGGATATGCCAGTGGAAATCGTACCCATAATCATAGGAGCACTAGGCACGATCCCAAGACCCCTGAAAAGGAATCTAGAAAAACTAGAGGCTGAAGTAGCTCCAGGACTCATGCAGAAGAGATGATCCTAGAAAACGGCGCACATAGTAAGAAAAGTGATGGACTCCTAAGGAGGCAGGATGCAACACGGAACCCCACACTATAAATACCACCCTGTCGAATTGGAGGACCGATAAACCAAAAAAAAAAAAAAATTAATAATAATAATAATAATCAAGAGTGCATGGGAAGAAGGACTGATAAAAGTAGACGAAGACCCAGAAATATACAGACAGGAGAATGACAAACAGAACAGAAGAATGGCACAACAAACCAATACACGGACAATACATGAAACAGACTAAAGAAGTAGCCAGCGATGACACATGGCAATGGCTACTGAGGGGAGAGCTCAAGAAGGAAACTGAAGGAATGATAACAGCGGCACAAGATCAGGCCCTAAGAATCAGATAGACGGAAATAACATCTCTCCCATATGAAGGAAGTGCAATACGAAAAATGAAACCATAAACCACATAGCAAGCGAATGTCCGGTACTTGCACAGAACCAGTACAAAAGGAGGCATGATTCAGTGGCAAAAGCCCTCCACTGGAGCCTGTGCAAGAAACATCAGCTACCTTGCAGTAATAAGTGGTACGAGCACCAACCTGAGGGAGTGATAGAAAACGTTCAGGCAAAGATCCTCTGGGACTATGGTATCAGAACAGATAGCATGATACGTGTAAATAGACCAGACGTGACGTTGATTGACAAAATCTAGAAGAAAGTATCACTCATTGATGTCGCAATACCATGGGACACCAGGACTCACGCAGAAGAGTGTGATCCTAGAAAGCGGCACACATAGTAAGAAAAGTGATGGACTCCTAAGGAGGCAGGATGCAACCCGGAACCCCACACTATAAATACCACCCAGTCGAATTGGAGGACTGTGATAGAGCAAAAAAAAATAATAATAATAATTAGAATTAATCTATAATTATTCTTGCTTAAGAAAATATAGACATTATAACTTAATTGCTTAATTAAAAGGACGTCTATATGAGATTACTCTCAGAGTTCCCAGGATGTAAATAGCTGAATGACTCAGGGGGCCTCTGGATGAGATGCCACTGAAATGGGAACCAGTGATTGGATTCTCACTGGAATCAGCACGATAACCAGGAATGAAAGGCGTGTGGAAATGTTTGTCGTTGCTCTCTCTCTCTCTCTCTCTCTCTCTCTCTCTCTCTCTTAAGATGATGTAGAATTTGTGGTGTCACTAGAACTTATGCCCCTCCCATCTCTCTCTCTCTCTCTCTCTCTCTCTCTCTCTCTCTCTCTCTCTCTCTCTCTCTGCTGTCAGTAATATGGTTAATATGGCCTAAGAATAGTTTTTTAGCTAGTTTTCAAGAATAAGGCTGAGAACCCCCAGCCCCAAAACATCTTTCCTGACGCTAGTTACCATCCACATCTGAGTCAGCTAACCGCTAGCGATTTGAGCTCCCAGTGAAAAGTGCGGTGTCCCCCAGCTATAGAATTTTGTCCATATCCTCACTGGATGCAAATTTAGAGGAGATTAAAAGATATTTGAAGACATTTTTGAGGGATATTGGAAATGAGTCGCTATATGATATAAGTGTGTCTCAGTGGTTGGGCACATTGTAAGCAGTTGATTGTACATTCAAAGGTTGAGTACACAAAGTAGACATTCAACAGTTGGGAATACGTTCAGCAGTTGCCCATTAACTCAACAAATGACCTTCACTCAACGGCTGGGAAAACTCTCAACTGTCAAGCTCAAGCTCAACAGTATGGAGTTGGACGTATTCTCGACTGCTGCTCGTAAGGTCAACAGCTGCTCTAATCAACAGAACCCACAACGCCTCAGAAAAAATAGACGAACGAAGAAATAGAAACTGATTGAGATTCTTCACAGTCCCTTGTAATATGGCCCAAGAAGAAGTTCCCTGTCTTTGACCGGACCACGGTTTAAACCCCGTCCCGCCAAACCATTCTCGTTTGGTGGTTTGATATTGGCGTCATAGATTTCCCGACACCAGCGGTGGCCTTGCCTCTCATATATTCGGCAAATGGCTCCCCGGGTCCCACAGGGCTTAGGTTAGTCAGCATTTTTAACGACCCCCCCCCCCCCCCCCTCCCCCCCCCTCCACCTCACCCCCCCTCGTCAAAAATACTGCGACGGAAGGTGGACGAGAATTCTGCATGATAGTTCTGGGCGAGAATCGACGCAGGGAAAAAGCCTGAGATATATTTTTTTTTTTAGCAATTCTAATCGTTTTATTGGTAGTTTTGATTTTAGTACGACTGTTTCGTTTGCTGACAGTTTCTGTCATTCTCTGGTTTTCTCTCTCGTCATTTGTCAGCAGTTGTATATGATACTTTTCTGTCAATGTTTGTCATTTCTGCTGTTTTCGTATAAGTTCATTAGGCATATTTTCCATTTCCAGTCATTGTATGTCAATTTTCAGCATTTTATAATGTAATATTTCTCTGTCATTTTTTTTCACTTTTTCATTTTTGTCAATTTTGTATAAGTCTATTAGTCAAATTAGTTGTCCATTTTTTGTCATTCTTCCTGCCTGGCCTTTCGGTAGTTGTAAGATTTTTGAACACATCTAATTTTTTTTTCGGTTTTCTGTCAATTTTCTTATAAGGTTTAATTAGGTCCATATCTGGTTCCATTTTCACTGTCATTTTCTCAGCATTTTATAAGGCATTTATCTGTTTTTTCAATTTTTTTTCTCATTTTTGGCATTGTAATAAGTTATAGTCATTGGTTGTCCATCTTTTTCATTTCTCTCGGTTTAGGTAGATTTGACAATTCTATTTTTTGTTCGTTTCCTTCAATTTTCTTTAAGTTTATTAGCATCTGTTTTTCCATTTCCTTGCCATTTTCTCATTGTTTGTTTTTATTAAGGACATTAGTTGGATTTTAATTTATAATTTGTCATGTTTTTGCCGTTATTGACACATCTGTCCTTATTTGTCATCTTTTGTCAGTTTTGGTGAGTTTGTAAGACAGTCTGTCGAATTTAATTTTTAGAATTTTTTGCAGTTTATAAGGCAGATTTGTCCCGTTTTCTGTCATTTCTGTCAGTTTGATATAAGTTTATTGGGCTACCGCCAGTCCAGTTTTCTGTCAGATATTTTCCTGAAATAAAGGAATTTATTAAACAGCTTAACACCCAGCTGTTCTTCAAAACTGGTTTAAACATACATACATGATATAGTCATTACATACATAAGATGTTTTGTGTATTAAAGTTAAACATACATAATGTATGATTTATTTATTATAGATAAGATACATTGTGTATTAAAGTTAAACATACATGCTGAATAATTTATTCACTTGTATACATAAGGTATATATTGGTATTAAAGTTAAACATACATGCATTATAATTTATTCATATATACACAAGTACATTGTGTATCAAAAGCTAAACATACATGCATTATAATTTATTCACTGTATACAGGAAGTAATATAGTTGTATTATTAATTGAAATTAAGACATAAATGCTATACTAATACATTCAGTTATGCAGGTCATTGGGTATATTGAGTATTAAATTTAAACATAAACGCTGTATTATTCATTCACTGTATACACAAGATACTGTGTTATTAAAGCTCGGTGTTTCAAATGTTGCCATTTCATGGAGCTTCGTATATACACGCTTTGTATTCCCTGCTGAACAAAACGTCATGCGCAAGCAAGTATATATCTTCAAATTCGACCCTTCGTTTAAAGTAATTCCGCTGGTCGCCTTGCTAATTTGATTAGACATGTTTTACCCTCTCTCTCTCTCTCTCTCTCTCTCTCTCTCTCTCTCTCTCTCTCTCTCTCTCTCTCTAACAGAGAGGAGATTAAAATGAGACATAAAACGAAATGTTTATCATTTCTGTTTATTCTTTTGCTTCGTGCAAAATTGTTTATATATCGAATTGATTTTTAAGATGAAATCTTTGGTCTCTGTTTTTCAGACCACATCTAAAATAACATTAAGATTCAGGTGTGTAGTATTGTCTTATTTTCGCTTACTCGGGGAGTAAGCCTATAAACTACTTTGGTGTTGTTGTTGTTGTTCTTGCTGTTATTGTTCGTATTAGGGGGGAGGGGTAGGAGAGAACTATGGAAAAGCCTAAAATGGTCTGAAAAAGGTGTTTTGTGTTGAGTTATAGGTACAGAGATTTGAGGATAGGATATTTATGATTTATTTTTTTTTTTTTTTTTTTTTTTTTTTTTTTTTTTTTTTTTTTTTTTTTTTTTTTTTTTTTTTTTTTTTTATTAGAATGAAAATGTAAAAAAAAAATAAATAATGTGCATGTTAAGCAGTATAGAACAATTATTTCTGATAGAATACAGCATATTTATTTTAATTGTCTTTGGTGAAACAAGGCGCTATTTGACCAAAGGTTTTAGCACATGCCCTGCCCTGAGTAAGCTGGAGGTGAGATTACGTCTTGTTTCTGCGCCCTTTGATGAACTTGCAACAGACTCTGGGAGTCGGTTGTGAGGGGTAATGGGTTGTAATGAGGCGTGAGAGAGAAAGACAGGTCTTCCTGAACACTCGTGAAATGAAGAAGATATTTCACACTTGAGATAAATACGTGCTCCCTCTCTCTCTCTCTCTCTCTCTCTCTCTCTCTCTCTCTCTCTCTCTCTCTCTCTCTCTCAAAGCCTCAAACAATCTCCAGGTATCCACAAAGTGTACGGGAATACCCAAGTAATCCTCTCTCTCTCTCTCTCTCTCTCTCTCTCTCTCTCTCTCTCTCTCACTGAAAAAGAAAACTGCTAATTAAGATAAAAAGACCAGGAAGGTAGGAAACGGATCATTGCTCGTGAATTGCAACGAAGGGATTTAGGGACGATGATTTAGGCAGGTCCTTGATTAGTAGTAAGAGGAGGGGCCAAGTGTTCCTACCGACTGATGACTTCACGACGAGAGAGAGAGAGAGAGAGAGAGACGTTCTTTTTTGAAAGTGGGGGTTCCATTACACAGTTCAAACCCCCCTCCTGCTATATTGTAGGAGGAGTGAATGGGATGGTTAAGCTTTAATCTCATGGGGAGAGGAACCAAGGTGAGGAAAAGGCAACTTTAGATTGACGAGTGAGTCAGTTTTTGGCTTGATTGAACTCTCTGGTGTGTTTTTGTTTGGAATCTGTCGTGTTTTAGTTTGAAATCTGGTGTGATTTTTGTTTTAAATCTGTTTTGATTTTTGTTTTAAATCGGTTGCATTTTTGTTGACCTGTTGAAACCGTGTTTTTGCGTTTTTGTTTGAAATCTATTGTGATTTTGTTTGAAATCAGTTGCGTTTTTGTTTGAAATCTATTGTGATTTTGTTTGAAATCTGTTTCGTTTTTGTGTTTGAAATCTGTTGTGTTTTTGTTTGAACTTTCTGATGTATGCGTGTTTGAAATTTGAACTCTCAGCTGTGTTTGTATCTGAAATCTGCTGTTTTTCTTTGAACTTTCTGGTGTGTTTGCGTCTTAACTCTGATGTGTTTTTGTTTAAAATTTGCCTTGCCTTTTTTTTCTTTGAACTCTGGTGTGGTTTTGTTTGAAACTCGGCTGTGTTTTGTTTGAACTCTACT
>NC_087223.1:552867-575685 GCF_015104395.2 Macrobrachium nipponense
AAAAATGGAGCTGCTGCAGGGCCTGATGGAGTCCCTGCTATTTTGTTAAAGAAAGTAGTTCATTCTATCGCAAACGCCACTTGCAATATTATTAAGACAAAGTGTAGATACAGGCAAGATTTATGATGAGCACAAATTAGCATATATCACCCCTACTTTCAAAAGTGGATCAAGACTAGAGGCAAGTAATTATAGGCCTGTGAGTCTAACATCACATATTATGAAAGTGTATGAAAGGGTAATGAAGAAAAATATTATGAAACATTTAATAAAAAATAATTTGTTTAATATAGGACAACACGGTTTCGTACCCGGAAAAAGTACACAACCCAACTGTTAGTCCACCGTGAGAACATATTCAAAAATATGAAAAGCGGAAATGAAACAGATGGTTTATCTAGACTTTGCAAAAGCTTTTGACAAAGTAGACCATAATATATTAGCAAAGAAAAATTAGAAAAAACACAATATCGTAGATAAAGTAGGAAGATGGTTAAAAGAATTTTTTACACAACAGAAAACAGATAGTTATTGCAAACGATGAGAAATCGGATGAAACCAAGGTAATATCCGGTGTGCCACAAGGTACGGTGTTAGCTGCAATACTGTTTGTTATTATGATTGAAGACATAGACAGTAATGTTAAGGATTCGGTAGTGAGTAGTTTCGCTGATGACACAAGAATAAGTAGAGAATTACTTGTGATGAAGATAGGAACGCTCTACAAAGAGACCTTAACAAAGTATATGATTGGGCAGAGGAAAATAGGATGGTATTTAACTCTGATAAATTTGAATCAATAAATTATGGAGACAGAGAAGGAAAGCTAATAGCATATAGGGGACCTAATAATGAGACAATCACAAATAAGGAAGCAGTTAAAGACCTTGGTGTGATGATGAATAGGAACATGTTATGCAATGATCAAATAGCAATTCTTTTGGCAAAATGTAAAGCAAAAATAGGAATGTTGTTACGGCACTTCAAAACAAGAAAAGCTGAACACATGATTATGCTTTATAAAACATGTGTTCGTAGTCCACTTGAATAATGCAATATGATATGGTACCCACACTATCAAAAGGATATTGCACAAATAGAGAGTGTAAAAAGGTCCTTTACAGCTAGAATAGAAGAAGTTAAGGACCTTGACTACTGGGAAAGACTACAATCCTTAAAATTATATAGTCTAGAAAGGAGAAGAGAACGCTACATGATAATTCAGGCATGGAAACAGATAGAAGAATAACAGAAAATATCATGGAACTAAAAATATGAGAAAGAGCAAGCAGAGGTAGATTAATAGTGCCCAAAACTATACCAGGAAAAATAAGGAAAGCACACAGGACATTAATCCACTACGCACCAGCATTGATAATGCAGCGTCTATTCAATGCGTTGCCAGCTCATCTGAGGAATATATCAGGAGTGAGCGTAGATGTGTTTAAGAATAAGCTCGACAAATATCTAAACTGCATCCCAGACCATCCAAGATTGGAAGATGCAAAATATACCGGAAGATGTACTAGCAACTCTCTGGTAGACATTAGAGGTGCCTCACACTGAGGGACCTGGGGCAACCCAAACGAACTGTAAGGTCTGTAAGGTAAGGTCTCTCTCTCTCTCTCTCTCTCTCTCTCTCTGCTGCTAATAATTTATGTTCATATGGCCTAAGAATAGTTTCTTGGTTATTCTTCAAGAGTGAGACTGAGAGCCCCCAGCCCCAAAGCATCTTTCCTGACCCCAGAAGACGCTAGTTACCGTCCACATCTGGGTCAGCTACCCGCTAGTGATTTGAGTTCCTCAAAAAAAGCGCCCTGTCCCACAGCTGTAGAATTTGGTCCACATCTTCACTAGATGCTAAATTAGAGATGATTAATAGATATTTGAGGACATTTTTGAGGGATATTGGAAATGAGTCGCTATATGATATAAGTGTGTCTCAACAGTTGAGCACATTTTACGCGGTTGATTGTATGTTCAAAGGTTGAGTACACAGAGTAGACATTCAACAGTTGGGAACACGCTCAGCAGTTGCCCATTTACTCAACAAATGACCTTCACTCAACAGCTGGGAAAACTCTTTTAACTATTAGGCTCAAGCTCAACAGTATGGTGTTGGACGTACTCTCGACTGCTGCTCGAAAGGTCAACAGCTGCTCTAATCAACATAACCCACAACGCCTCAGAAAAATAGACGAATGAAGGAAATAGAAACCGATTGAGATTCTTCACAGTCCTTATAATATTGCCCAAGAAGAAGTCCCCTGTCTCGACACATTAAACTGACGCCAGACCCTCTTCGTCTGGTGGGTTGAAATTGCGTCATTAGATTACTCCCGACACCAGCGGCGATCTTGCTCTCCTAATTCGGCAAATGGCTCCCCGGGTTCCACAGGGATTATGTCAGTCACCATTTAACGACCCCGTCGTCAAAATACTGTGACGGAAGGTGGACCAGAATTTTGCATGATTGCTCTGGGTGAGAATCGACACGGGAATTTGAGAAAAGCATGAGAGATTTTTGTTCTAGGAAATCTAATTCATTTTTTTTGGTAGTTTATTTTAGTACGACTGTTCCGTTTGCTGACAGTTTCTGTCATTCTCTGGTTTTCTCTGTCATTTGTCAGCGGTTTTATATGAGGCTTATCTGTCAATTTTTTGTCATTTCTGTCAGATTTGTATAAGTTCATTAGGGATATTTGTCCATTTCCCGTCATTGTATGTCAATTTTCAGCATTTTATAAGGCATATCGGTCAATTTTTTTCATTTTCTATTAATTCTGTATAAGTCTATTAGGCATAGTTGTCCATTTTTTGCCATTCTCTGTCGGTTTTGTGTAAGATTTTGGACAGACGTCTATCTTTTGTCATTTTTTTTTTCAATTTGTATAAGTATATGAATAATATCGGTCCATTTTTGCAATTTCCTGTCGGTTTTCATTTACGTTTATTAGCATATTTGTCCAATTCCTGTCATTTTCTCACTTTCACTTTGACCCTTCACTTAAAGTCATTCCGGTTGTCGTCTTTCTAATTTGATTACTTCTTGTAACTTTCTCTCTCTCTCTCTCTCTCTCTCTCTCTCTCTCTCTCTCTCTCTCTCTCTCTCTCTCTTTCATCCAAGAGAGAGAGAAATGTTATTCTGTTTTGCTTTCTGTTCCTTGCAAAATTGTTTATATATTAAATTGACTTTTAATATGAAATCTTTGGTCTCAGTTTTTTAGACGACATCTAAAATTACTTTACGATACAGGTGTCCAGTATTGTCTTATTTTCGCTTACTCGGGAAGTAAGCCTATTAACTTCTTTGGTGCTATTGTTGTTGTTCTTGCTGGTATTGTTCTTATTGGGGGGGAGGGGTAGGAGAGAACTATGAAAACGCCTAAAATGGTCTGAAAAAGGTGTTTCGCATTGAGATATACATACAGGAATATGAGGATAGGATATTTAATATTTATTTATTAGCATGAAAATGCATATTTATTATTGTTTTCGTTGGTGAAACAAGGCACTATTTGACCGTAGGTTTTAGCACATGCCCTGCCCCGAGTAAGCTGGAGGTCAGATTACGCCTTGTTTCTGCATCCTATGATAACCTTTCTATCAAAATGTAATGCTTATAAGCTTGCAACAGATTCTAGGAGTCGGTTGTACGGGGTAATAGGTTGTGATGAGGCGTGAGACGGTAAGAAAGGAATTGTCACGCATAAGATAAATGCGTGCTCTCTCTCTCTCTCTCTCTCTCTCTCTCTCTCTCTCTCTCTCTCCACATGCGAGAGAATGCTCTCCTGTATTCTATAATCACTGACTTAATTACAGACTTGTAATTTCTGCTGCCCGTAATTCTGGACGGCAATAACCACAAATCCTTCGGGAAACTGTAAGTTATTCTAACCATTTTATTCTCACCCCCCAAAATATTTCGCTTCTTTTTTGGGGTAGGGTTGAGCTTGGGGGTGGGGGTAGGGGGGTGGGGAGGGCAGGGTCGTTATTCATGGAAGCACGCCTCCATGAATAATGGGTAGGGTTAATATCACAAGACCGTTATTCAGCTTTTTATTCAGTGTTTATTCATTTGGCGAAGATCCCTTCCCTTCAGTTGGATTTCTTGTTGAGGCGAAATTGGGACTTTTTTTTCTTTTGTATAATATGCCCATTTCTCTCTCTCTCTCTCTCTCTATCTCATCTTCTCTCTCGTCTCTCTCTCTCTCTCTCTCTCTATCCTAAATTTTCCTGCTTCTTCTCATTCGCTAAATTGGAGTATGATCTCGGTAATATAATAATCACGAAGTCAGAAAAGTAAGCTGAGATTATCTTAATTATTTCTGTCGAGTTTATCTCGTGAAAAGGCAAATGTTATTCACATATAAAGAACGGTTTTCAAATGCGTTTATTTTCTGCTATTTCCTGATGCCCTGAGGGGAGAGAGAGAGAGAGAGAGAGAGAGAGAACAGAGAGAGAGAGAGAGAGAGAGAAGAGAGAGAGAGAGAGAGAGAGAGAGAGAGGAGGAGGAGGAGGAGGAGAAAGTTTTGAGGTAAGTTTTATAAAAGCAGAAATTAATTTCCAGAGGAACTGTTGTTAATGCTATTATTCTCTTGTGGTGCTGGAAACATTGTTTTTGAGAGAGAGAGAGAGAGAGAGAGAGATTTAGGTTTATATAGATTTCTCTGAATTCAAACAAAATATGTGGAAAATCTAAGTCACGTGAAACGAAAAATATGGAATGCGTCAATTCGTTTGATATTTTCGTAAGTTTCTATGATAAAATTCTATCAATAATATGAATGAAAATTGGATTATTAAGTCTTTGGGCAACTGTTATAGTTATAGCAAATACAGATACAACAACAACAATACCAAACCTTTGGAAAACTAAATCGGGTTCTGATGATCTATTTCTGCTCTGCGAACAGTTTTGACCTTCTCGAAAAATATGCCCTTTTTCCGCGGACATTGGGAACACAAGGTTATGGCCGGTAAACTTTGCACGCACCACACCCCCTCACCCCCCCCTCTACTCTCTCTCTCTCTCTCTCTCTCGGAGATTTTATTGGATTTTTACCTCCTCCATTTCATAAATGCTTTCGACCTCTGACAGGATCAATGATCTTGTTTGCCGAAGTGAATTTGCACATATTTCTCTCTCTCTCTCTCTCTCTCTCTCTCTCTCTCTCTCTATTGATGGAGAGATAAAAAGAAAGTCAAAATGGTATAGAAAGGAAGAATATTGGTCAAATAATCTTCTCAGTTAAATCTGTAAATGCGAATTTTCCCAAAGTAAACACATAGAACCGACCGTGTTTATATTATAAGCAACCCCCCTCCCCCGTCGTGTTTACATCATAAAAACGCTGTATATATATCCGAGAAATATCTTCTGTATTCCATGAATTCCCAAGACTGGAATTTATGCGAATTTATGGACCTCGTAACATAAAGGATCTATGAAGGCATCTATACCTTTTTTAATGATAATAATAATAATAATAATAATAATAATAATAATAATAATAATAATAATAATAATAAACCACATAGCAAGTGAATGCCCGGCACTTGCACAGAACCAGTACAAAAAGAGGCATGATTCAGTAGCAAAAGCCCTCCACTGGAGCCTGTGCAAGAAACATCAGCTACCTTGCAGTAATAAGTGGTACGAGCACCAACCTGAGGGAGTGATAGAAAACGATCAAGCAAAGATCCTCTGGGACTATGGTATCAGAACGGATAGGGTGATACGTGCAAACAGACCAGACGTGACGTTGATTGACAAGGTCAAGAAGAAAGTATCACTCATTGATGTCGCAATACCATGGGACACCAGAGTTAAGAGAAAGAGAGGGAAAAATTGGATAAGTATCAAGATCTGAAAATAGAAATAAGAAGGATATGGGATATGCCAGTGGAAATCGTACCCATAATCATAGGAGCACTAGGCACGATCCCAAGATCCCTGAAAAGGAATCTAGAAAAACTAGAGGCTGAAGTAGCTCCGGCCTCATGCGAGAGTGTGATCCTAGAAACGGCACACATAGTAAGAAGAGTGATGGACTCCTAGGAGGCAGGATGCAACCCGGAACCCCACACTATAAATACACCCAGTCGAATTGGAGGACTGTGATAGAGCAAAAAAAAAAAAAAAAAAAAAAAAAAAAAAAAAAAAAAAAATAAAAAAAAAAATAATAATAATAATAATAATAATAATAATAATAATATCTGGTTCTTAGGGCCTGATCATGTGCCGCTGTTGTCATTACTAAAGAGGAAACTGAAGGAATGATAACAGCGGCACAAGATCAGGCCCTAAGAACCAGATATGTTCAAAGAACGATAGACGGAAATAACATCTCTCTCATATGTAGGAAGTGCAATACGAAAAATGAAACCATAAACCACATAGCAAGCGAATGCCCGGCACTTACACAGAACAAGTACAAAAAGAGGCATGATTCAGTGCAAAAGCCCACCACTGGAGCCTGTGCAAGAAACATCAGCTACCTTGCAGTAATAAGTGGTACGAGCACCAACCTGAAGGAGTGATAGAGAACGATCAGGCAAAGATCCTCTGGGACTATGGTATCAGAAACGGATAGGGTGATACGTGCAAATAGACCAGACGTGACGTTGATTGACAAGGTTAAGAAGAAAGTATCACTCATTGATGTCGCAATACCATGGACACCAGAGTTGAAGTGAAAGAGAGGGAAAAAATGGATAAGTATCAAGACCTGAAAATAGAAATAAGAAGGATATGGGATATGCCAGTGGAAATCGTACCCATAATCATAGGAGCACTAGGCACGATCCCAAGATCCCTGAAGAAAAGGAATCTAGAAAAACTAGAGGCTGAAGTAGCTCCAGGACTCATGCAGAAGAGTGTGATCCTAGAAACGGCGCACATAGTAAGAAAAGTGATGGACTCCTTAAACCCGGAACCCACACTATAAATACCACCCAGTCGAATTGGAGACTGTGATAGAGCCAAAATGATAATAATAATAATAATAATAATAATAATAATAATAATAATAATAATAATAATAATAATAATAATAATAATAATAATAAAATGTCAATGTCACTTCTGTCTTGATCTGGTGACATCACACATCTCTCTTGAATTTATTTGTTTATTTTTGTTTTTCTTGCATTCTCTGATGAACAAATGAATCAAGCGAAGCGTAGAAAATTAACAAATGAACAAATAAAAGAATAAATAATTAAGTAAATAAATAAATCTATGTATAAATAAACATATAGATAAAATTTCAGTTAAATTTTGAACACGAGTTCCAATGGTCCTTTAGGAAGGGCTTACATAACCATCTTTCTTAAACAAACTTATAACTAGAAAGAAATTCCAAGAATTTGGTTAAGTATCCTCAAGAATACCACGTTTAGGAATATTCCCATACTTAGGAATCTTCAGAAAGAGCGTTGTTATTTTGTAAGGTTCCAGAGAAGAGTAACAATCATTCCGAGAATTTTCCAGGAAGATGAAGACGATTCCAAAATATTTAGCTTAAATTTCCGATGGTTTTATCAAAGTCGTCGAACGATATGAAATGGAAGAGATCCTTCGGTTATGGGAAGACTTTTCGTTCACTCTGTGAAACGAATTCTATGGGGAAAAAAAATGTTACAAAAACGTTTGATATTTTCTCATAAATGAACGGTTTAGAAAACACTCCAAAAAAATGTCATTCTAGAATTCTGGAGGACATTTCTCGAGCTTCGTTGTCTCTCCTGCATAAACTGCAAATTCATTCAGCCAGACGACAAAAAGAGAGAGAAACTCATTTGAGAACATTAAAAACTGTTCAGGTGTTTTTACGTGTAGCACTTTTCAGTTTTCTGCAAAGAAAACGTTTCTGTCGGCTTCGTCTATCCGTCCGCACCATTGTCACCTGTGTTGAAGGCTTCGGGTCTGGGCAGTCTGCAGTTAGAATTTCTATAACCTACGCAAAAAACGAACAAATGTACACACCAACATACACAAGAGATACCACAATGGTCATGGCCTTAGGAGGGCTTTGAATATGGAAATTGGAGGGTTAATGGAACACCCCTTTGACTTTTGGCTGATGGTGACCTTTCCTGACCTCTCACCGCATCAGCATAACCCAATTTGGGGTCAAGTCTCTCTAAGTAAGAAGAACTTTGGCAAAGCAAAAGGAATTTTGTTTGGATGCTTCTCCCCTACTGGAAAAGATGGGTTCGAATACCGATCGTGGGAATATACAGAGAGAGAGAGAGAGAGAGAGAGAGAGAGAGAGAGAGAGAGCAAAGCCCGCGAGGGACACGGTATTACAGCAGATTCCATCGCTGAGATCAATGGTTTTATTGTATATACTCTGAAAGGCTTCAAGGTCAAATGCATCTCGTTTCCCTTTTGTTTTTCTGAAAAAAATTTGTTTCAATTCCAGGAAATCATCTCAGCAAACATTCACGCTTTTGAAGGTTTGAATTACTTGAATTACAAAGGAAAATTTTTTTTTTTTGGAATTGAAATATGATGTTCAAAGCAAGGATTACCTGACATTTCAGGTAAAGTGGAAAGTTGGAATTGGGATAATGAGATAAATGAAAAAAAATGGAAGAATATTATAAAATAAATCAGGTGGAAAGAGAAAGTGATTATTCAAATTAATGGTATGAAAATTCATGTAGAATAAATAACAAAATGCATGTAGAAATAATAAATAAAACAAAAAAAATAGAAAAAAATGTGAGGATAGTACTAAGCACGTCATAATCTGAGTTTCTTATATTAGTGAACATCAATATAAACGGAAGTAGAATAAAAGAATAAGGGTAACGAGGGGAAAGCTTAGAGAAAGGAATGGAGATAGACATGAAAGGAATAAAAGAGAAACAAGAGAGGAAGAGAGGAGACTTCGACGAGAGAAATGGCAGACCAAAGCGAACATTAGACCAACACTTTGAACCGAGACAGGAAAGACGAAAATCCTCTGTCAAAACAGAAAAACAAGCCAAGATTAGAACGACGGATTGGGACTCGCAAATCAAAGTCATTTCTTTTTGCAAATCTCCTTCTTATGGTGGGGGGGAGGGGGACGGGGGAGGGGGGGTGGGAGGAGGGAGATTTTTCCACTGATCGCTAAAGGGATCGGATGAGGAGAGGCAAAGATAGAAAGCTCTGACAGTTTTCCTCTTCAGGGACAAAAGCTGCGTTTAAAGTGTGATGACTGTTGAAGAGGAGAGAGAGAGAGAGAGAGAGAGAGAGAGAGAGAGAGCAAAGAATCTCTTCTGTATTGGACAAACCAAGCAAAACAATATAACATCATATAAAAGAAATCATTGAAAATCAGAGACTTTTAGTTACAATTTTGGGAAGCAGAGATTAATCCTTTGGTCAAATCCCGGATTAAACAGCCAAATTCCATTTGTCCAATCTGGGTGGAGGGATGCGGCCGAGGGGGTTGAGTTTTATGACCCCTTAATTGGGCAGGTGAATAAAATATATGTTGTAACCACTATCCCCAGGCATTACTCTCTCTCTCTCTCTCTCTCTCTCTCTCTCTCTCTCTCTCTCTCTCTCTCTCTCTCTCTCTCCTTGTCTAAAGGTTACTGGGAACTTCTAAATGAACTCCCAATCTATTGCACACGCCATTCAATGTTGCTCTCTCTCTCTTTCTCTCTCTCCCTAGAGGGAAAGGGTGTCTTTCTCCCTCCATCCCCCAACATCTAACACAACCCCCTGCACCCCAGGGGGCGTCAAAACAACGCCCATAATCTCCAAATTTCCGTATTTAACTCCAAAAGCGGCAGAGGTGATAATAGGATCAAAAGATGGGCGTCTCTCCAATCAAGGGATTCTGAGGTCTCCAATTTTCCTGACTGGGGAGGGGAGGTTTTTGTTGTTGGGAAATGGCTTCTATTTTATCTATCAATTTCTGAATCACATACGGATCGAACCCTGGAAAAGCAAGGGCACTAACAGCTGAACCAGTTGAAAGACCTTTGTGAAGGATTTCAGATCATCGTTTCCCAAAACCTTGAACTCCGATATTTCCTGACAGAGGGAAATTAATAATGATTATTCGGTTTTACCTACAGGTTACAAAAGTCTCTCTCTCTCTCCTCTCTCTCTCCTCACAATGATAAATATTTCAATCAATTCCTAAGGGATTTTTAAACCATAATTTTCCTTGTGTAGAGTCAGGTGACAATCTCCTCTCTCTCTCTCTCTCTCTCTCTATCTCTCTCTCATGAGACAATTTGATTCTGAGAAATATAAGAAGGAAAAATATGGAAAAGAAATTTCCAAATGACTGACGATGCAGTTATTCCAATCAGAAGAGAGTTTTTATAAAAAGCAAAAAACAAAGGAAAAAAAAAACATCATTTTCTGTATATTTGGGGGACGGAGCAAACAGTCATCAATTCTGATCAGGGTCTTACACCGAGGGTCGGAGCACCCAACCCCCCCCCCCCCCCCCCTCCCCCCCCCCCCCTTTAAACAATATCTCTTGTACAATGGCACAGGAGAATGCTGCTTGCTTACTTGCTTGATACATTCTGCTGGATGATTCCCAGAAGAAAGTTTTGAGTGACGGGGCTTTTGGGATTGTTGGCAGAAGCATCGCGAGTTGTGCTGGAATATTAAGATTAATCATTTAGGAGAGATAAGACAGGAAAGAGTAAATGAGTAATCGCTCCCTAGAAGAGAGAAGAAACTATATTAATCACTTATATTAATCACCATCTACTCAGGGATTAATGGCTGAGTAATCCCATACCTCGAGAATATCATTTGACCTCCTTTCGTTTGAGTGAAAGAGAGAATAAAGAATAGACTGGAGAGAAACGAAGGATCCTACAAATGACGGAGGCCTGATGACTCTAGAGTAGTTACCCTTCATATCATTCTTTATGAAATATAGAAAATGGCAAGAAGGTTAACGATAGTATTTCTATTGGCCCCTTTTCCTTCGTCGGATCCTCAATTGGACTGAAGTTACGAGCGTCGATATGAACAGATTTTGAGGTTTGAGTTAAAAACTAAATAAACCTACAAACAAGGACGGTAGGAATGGCAGAATAACTGAATATTCCAAGTGAAAAGTGGACATATTGACGAAACAGTCAAAATTAAATGCGTGACAATCTGTATCTAGAAGTTTTTAGTGTTTCTTGTTAGGGAACAATCAACAGATTGGTGCATGAACCGAGAATGAATAAATATATGATGATATAAATGAATCGACAGACAAATAAATGAATATATGTTATAAAGTTCACTCAGATTGCGACACAAATATGAAACGATTTATGGAAATCGTTGCAAAATATATTCGGTTCATCGATTGTAACCCACGACAGCTGAACTCGATGCAATTGGAAAAATCTGTTTAATACAAGATGGAACTAACCATTTTATATCCTAACTATAAGTTGCCAATAAGTCAACGACCGATCGTAGATCAGTTAATTGAAGAAATGAAGCAAGATGGTGTAATAGTACCTTCTAAATCATCATATAATTCACCTCTCTTGTTAGTTCCAAACGAAAGATGGCACTTGGAGAATGGTAATAGATTATCGGAAATTAAACTTCACACACCATTCCAGACAAGGATGCCAATGCCAGTTATAAATGATATGTTAGCTCAATTAGATGGAGCAAAGATATTTACGTCACTAGACTTGCTTAGTGGATATTGGCAAGTACCTTTAGACGAAGAATCCAATGCCCTTAACAGCTTTTAGTACCCATAAGGAACATTTACAGTTTGAAGACATGCCTTTGGTCTTACATCAGCCCCACTAACCTTTACTCGATTAATGCTCCAAATCTTAGGAGACATAGAGGATGTTTCAGTATATCTAGATGATGTAGTCATTTCTAGCAAGGACTTGGATAGTCACTTTAAGACATTAGAAACAGTGTTAGAAAGACTAAAGAGTAAAGCAGGATTTAAAGATAAAGATTAATGAACTGCCGGTAATAGCCGATCATCCCACCCCAGAAACCTTCTTAAGGCTTTCAAAGTTACTTGGGGCGGATATTTAAAGGATTTGCCACAATAGCCAAAACATTAACAGATTTAACTAAGAAGGATGGTAGTTTATGAATGGAAGCCAGAACATGAAAGAGCTTTCCAAACACTCAAGGAAATTATGACAAGAAATCCAATTTTAATTTTTTGTATCCAGATTTCTCAAAGGAAGTTTTACTTAGCCTGCGATGTTTCTAGTACAGGTGTAGGTGCCGTTTTAATGCAACAAGGAAAAACCAAAATGAGAGCAGTATATTATGCAAGTAGAGTTTTGAACACTGCAGAAAAAAATTATAGGACTACTGAACGAGAGTGCTTAGCTCTATATGGGGATTACGTAAGTTTAGGCATATATTGCTACGGACATAAGTAAACAATGTGCGTTACAGATCACAAAACCCTTTGTAATCTGTTCAAGAAAAGAGCCTTCTAACAAATAATATGAAGTTTAACAGATGGTTCATAAGTGTATTAGAATTTGCTCCAGAGTTTAGATATATCCCAGGAAGATATAACACGATAGCAGATGCTTTGTCGAGATCGCAAGAAGAAAACGAGAAACAAATCACAACTAATACTTTCTGCTTTAGTTGTCAGATCATAGATCTAGATTTAGAAAGAGTTCAGATCGAACAGCAAAAAGATGCTAACATTAGAAAAATAGTGGGCAAATTAATGCAAAATGAGGATGATCATCTGAATTTCAGTTAATTAATGGAATTCTATATAAAAACTATATAAAACATCAGATGAACCGAATGCTTGTTCACGTTTGTATGTACCTAACACACTAACCAAAGAAGTGTTAGAACTAACACACTCTTACAAGTTGTCAGGACATCCTGGAATAAAGAAAACATGTAGAACAGTCACTAGAAACTATTTTTGGCCGAATTGCAATGAAGATGCTAAAAGATTTCTTGAAAATTGTCATATCTGTAAACGTACACAAGGGTAACGTAAATGTAAAAGCCCCTTTTGAGAAATATCCATCAGAATTAACTACGTTTCAAGTAGTTTATTTCAATGGATTTTGTAGGTCAATATCCAAACACTAACGAGGTAATCGTCAGATATTAGTTTTCATAGATTACTTGACTGATATGTTGAGAATCATTCCAGTCAGAAACAGAGAAGCAACTACTGTAGCAGAAGCTCTGAAATCTAGAATAATTACTAGACATTCATGCCCTCAAACATTATTAGCTGATAATGCAGGAGAATTACAAGTGACAATCTTAAAGAAATTGGTGTGAATTTTATGAAATTAACAAGTGTCAGGTTACAGCTTATAAACCAAGCTCTAATGGAGCAGTTGAAAGAACAAATCGTAAAATAAGGGATGTACTGAAAACTTTAGTGACTCCACAGACTGAAGATTGGGACTTAATGCTTGAAAAAAAGAACGTACAGTTCAACTATTAATAACACAGTTAAATGAATCTATAGGGGAAACCCAACACTTTTCTGTTATATGGTTATCAGAAAAGAATGCCAAAAATACCTTATTAGGACGAAGCAACTCCACCAAGACACACTTATAATTACGAAGGCTACGTTGCATGGAAAACAAGACGGACTTTCGAGACAGTAAAAGGCACAAGGGCTCGATTTTGAAGGAGTTTTTTTTTTTTAGTACATCAAAAGTCTAGTAAGTATTACCAAACCAGAAACAACAGTCGCTCAGATTTAGAGGTCAACAAGTATATGTGCTAAATCACAAAAGTTGCAAGACCTAATGTTAGAGTAAGTCCTAAATTCCAAGGCCATATAGAGTAATAGAAAGATAAAGTTAAATAAAATTTAAGCAAATGCATGAATCAACTTTAAATGAAACTGTTGCACATTGGAACCATATTAAAATTAGTACATTTCTGACAAAATTTGGTCAGAAGAACATTTAAAAAAGAATTTTAAAGATTTAAAGGAGTCAAGTAGTAAGGAAAAAAAAAAACAGTAACGTAAATGATTCCCATACTTCCCCCCCCCCCATCAGCATTAGTGACTCCGAGATGCAATTTAAGGAAAAAGATAGGACCAGTGCAACCCAAAGGTTTCAATACATTGTTTTTTTGTATAAAGGGTTTTTTTTTTTTTTTTTTTTTTTTTTTTTTTAAAAACTGCCCCCCGTTAGAATATATTTTTTTGCAGGAAATGGAAAAAAAAATTTTTTTGTTTCACTTATGGGCTCACGTGAGCGATATCTGCATCTCCCTCTTGCAAATCAAGAAGGGAGCAATTTTTAAAAAGGATCATGGTTCAAAGTGAAAATGATACACGACATAGCGGTTGTAAAACTATCCCAACATCACAGCGTCGATCGGCAGCAACCAGCAAAAAACAGGAACTTACTGGATTAATGAGTAAAATTGAAAGTGGTCATGTCTACTAACCAGAACAATTCTATTTTTTTTTGCTAAAGTTTAGGAGGATATCAGTCAGTGTTACCCAAGAGAATTAAGGAAACGATCATTGTTGCCATTCATAGCACAGCCTTTTCTTAAACACTTGTTTGGTGTAGCTAACTGATGGTGATGTAGATAAAGATAGGGCTTAGATAGAATAGAAAAATTAGAAATGCGGGCCGCAGAACGAGGTACAATCATGGCTAAAGTCATTGATGCAACTAACAAAGAACCAAGATTTGATTATTAAAACTAAAGGACTTTGTTAACAGTATGGCTCAGAATATTACTACTGAGATAAAATGACTTAAACAAGTCACAATATGTGACTCAGTTGTTATTTGAAACAGAAACCTTTTGTTTTAAATCATAAGGAACTTTTGAATGCAGGTGTGAGTTAGCCGCTAAAAAAAAACAAATTTTTTTTTTTATCAAAAAACCATAAACTCATCAGTCCTAGTGAGTACACCTTGTAATTGAAAAATGTATGTTAGTTTCATCACTTTTAAACCGCTTGTGCGGAGATGTTCTTACTTACTATAGTATCATAAGTGTGAAAAGGGTTTCTGATCACATTGTTTTAGTGATACCATTCAACAATAATGAAGTTAATAACCTGATATCCATTACCCTTTTCCAATGCTAGTAAACAACAAGTCAATTGTTTTGAACCAAGGCATAGTACATTTTGCATTGCAACAAAATTCACTTCTTTTGGTGAAACTAAGTGACAAAGATGTTTTGATGATTGTATACATGCTTGAAGCCAATGAGTTGTTGTTTGTAACATTAACAGTTACTATGAACCACTTAACAAATTGTATTGCATAGATGATTTGATTAATGACAGAAATGGTAGAATAACTGTGAGTATATCCCTTACAGTCTGATTTTCAAGCTCAAATTTTGTATGATGAAATGGTAGTATTTTCACAGAATCAAGTAACAGCTAAGGTCACTTGTAGGAATAATCAATCTCAGATAATGTTTAATAACATAAAATCCTTTGCCTGACATCTTGTGAAGTAGTTATTTTGAAATTATTTGTATACAAGCCTACCATTTTTGCTTCTTTACACCTTAAATTTATCTAGGCATATCAATCATTTTGATAATGTCAAAGATTTCAAATTGTCCAACTTGAGTTAGAATCATTTGACAAACTTGAAGCAGCTAATCAATTTTTCCATATGTACAGACTGACATTTCCCTTTCCCCCATCATGTCCATGATAAATATTGTTTTGTTAGTACTCACCATAGTTGCTTTCATATGTATTGTCAGAGTGTTAGTTTGTTAACAAGCTCAACACCATTAAGACTTTACTGAATAATTTGCCTTCAAGTAACTAATATACTAGCATTATTGTATATAATATTAAACCATTTTGATTACTTTCAACCATTGTATTTTTTGTTTTTTTTTTTATATGTAATCATTTTTAATAATTTTGGGAGGCATTGAGCACTGCCAGTAGGTGGCCGAGTGTTGTTAAGAAACAACAAGAGTCTGTCTAGAGTATAGCTAGGAAAAACAAATTAGTTTAGGAAAAAAACACCTGGTAGAAAAAAATGATATATAGTGAAGGTAGAGTGATGAAGAATCTACCAGAAGTTAAGGTAGGAGGGAGTAGATGTGTACAGCATAAGACTGTGCACGAATAGCAAGTTTTTTTTTTTCGAAACCAGATCAAAACATTGGGCACGTTCAAGTTCAAAAACAGTAAAATGCAAAACCGCACCAGAAAATATGAACTTTGATTCCTTCATTGGGGTGGTTACCGTCAAGTGACGAAACCAATCAGACTAATCCGGGGTGGCACCGGAAGTAAGGAAAGCCATTCAAGTAGAAGTAGGAGTGTCCTAGAGAATAGTTAAGGAGGAGCTAATTGAAACAGTTAGGTCCAAACTTCATTTGAACTCCTAGAGAAATTCAGTCAAGAACAGTCCTTATACGGGGAGGCTGTAGTTCCTTCTCACTCTGTTCAATTTTAGTGTGATAGTGTTGTCAATATTGTTGAACTTTGTACTTTATCTAATTATAAGAAAATTTTATAAGTGGTGGGTTTAACTTGCCCGAATCCTGAAAACGTGTCCCATGCCATGGCAATAAACAAACCCTCATGAGAGACATGGCTAAAACGAAATAAATAATCTACAATGTTCCTATGAGAAAACAAACTCAACCGTAATAAGTGATAATTGAAGGTTAACCCATATAACAAATAACCTTCAAACATTAACCGTAGCAACGAAGAGAACCACCAAGAAAGAAGAAGAGTGAATAAGAACTCGTAAGTACGCCACGCAAACATATCGAAAGAGAAATAAAAATAAAAAACCGTCCCCCAACACAGTAAGGTAGACAGATAGGAGAAATTTGAAAACGAAATGGAATCAAAATTAAGTCAATATTCTGTTAGCTAGGAAGACGCAGGTTCTGAAAGATAAAAGAGAACTTATTCTACAGCTTTAGGTTAAATACTATGACGAAAATCTTCAATGAATATGATTATTTATTAACTCGAAAAATACCAGAGTTTCGTTAATAACAGTCATGATAATCTGCGATTATCTGATAAATTCAGTCCAAATGAATACTTTACTGAACAGTTTTAAACTAGAAAAAAAAAAAATCAAGGAAGGATTATTAAATAATCTTTAGGATTATTTTGTCTGATATCTTCCCCACAAAATCAAATTCAGATTCTTCCTTTTCAATCATAAACCCCAAAACCCAAAAAGATTTTCTCTGAAAAAAACAGATACTGCACCTCGACTAAGGCTATAACAGTTTTCCCCACCAAGACGTTTAGTATTATGGAACCATATCATTCATACATAACTGTTTTTTTATGGAAATCTTAGTATGAATTGAATAGTATTTAGGCCAAAGGCCAAGCACTGGACCTATGAGGTCATTCAGCGCTGAAGCGGAAATTGACAGTAAATAGGTTTAAAAGGTGTAACAGAGGAAAACCTCAAAGCAGTTGCACTAAGAATCAATTGTTTAGGAGGGGTCGAAAGTAGGATGGAAGAGAGGGAATATGAAAGAAGCACAGTGTGCGTGTGTGGTGTGTGTGTGGGTATATGTGTGTGTATGAGTATGTATGTATGTTATATATACATGATTCAATATTGAAGTAGACAGATAGGAGGGGGCTGCAGCTATGGGCCGAAGGCACGCTGCAAAGAACCTTAAGTAATGCCTACAGTGCACCACATGAGGGTGGACTAACGGCACTAACCCCCTAAGGGGGCCAACTTTATAATTTAGTCTTGGGTCTGATGGACAAAACAGTTTTTTAACTGAAGTTTTGTGCAAAATACAAGACAATGGAATGACCCTTGAATAAGTAATGCTTCTCTAGAAAACATATTAATAATAATTATATAAATTATATAAGTGACAATAATTATTTGATTTATCAAAACAAAATAATGATAATTATTATAAGCGAATGAGGCAAAAGTGAGGTCCTCCAACCTCTCGAATTATTATTTCCTTCCAGAAAGACGATGAATTTTTCAGTCACTCGAAGAGACGAATTCAACTTTTTCGAGAAAATATATATAAATAACATACCCCCCCCCCCACCACCCGCCTCTTCCATGGTAGAGGGTGGGGGGGAACCCTGGAGGAGGTACTAGGGCCACTGTGTACTATGGAAAAGAACTTTTTCTCTGGAAAAGTTTCCAGTACCTAACGAGAATAAATTTTTCGCCGAAACTCTTTCTTCTTCCAAAACTCTGGCTTTGGCTTTGTGGGAGTCTGCCCGAGATTAATTGCCACAAGATGATGCTGAAAAACAAAAGAAATCTCTCTCTCTCTCTCTCTCTCTCTCTCTCTCTCTCTCTCTCGCATCATTCGAGAGTTTCACAAAGTAAATTGAGAAAAAGCAACAACAAGTATATCAAGATTTCAAACAAATTATCAAAATAATAAAAATAATAATAATAATAATATAATAATAATAATATAATAATAATAATAATAATCAAGCTGTATGGTAAGAGCATCAAGGAAATAGATACCCTAATCCAGACTGAAAGGATTGTATCTGGGGACATCAGGATGAAGTTTGGAATAGAAAACTGCGCCTTAGTCAACATACAAAAAGGCAAAGTAAGAGAACTGAAGGGATTAAAGCTACCAGATGGGAGAAACATCAAACGCATGAATGAGACTGGATACAAAATACCTGGGAATAATGGAAGGAGGGGATATAAAACACCAAGAGATGAAGGACACAATCAGGAAAGAATATATGCAGAGACTCAAGGCGATACTCAAGTCAAAACTCAACGCCGGAAATATGATAAAAGCCATAAACACATGGGCAGTGCCAGTAATCAGATACAGCGCAGGAATAGTGAATGGACGAAGGCAGAACTCCGCAGCATAGATCAGAAAACCAGGAAACATATGACAATACACGAAGCACTACACCCAAGAGCAAATAGGACGGACAGACTACTACATAACACGAAAAAAAAAAAAAAGGAAGGAGGCCAGAGGACTACTAAGTTAAAAAAAAAAATAAGAGGACTACGTCAACATCGAGGAACAGGAGCACTGGGGCAATATCTGAAAACCAGTGAGACGAGTGGCTAAAAGAGTTTGGCATGGGGAAGAAAAAAGGACTAATAAAAGAAGACGAAGAACCCAGAAAAAAATATACAGAGACAGGAGAATGACAGACATAACAGAGGACTGCACAACAAACCAATGCACGGACAATACATGAGACAGATACTAGAATAACTAGCCAGCGATGACACATGGCAATGGCTACAGAGGGGAGAGCTAAAGAAGGAAACTGAAGGAATGATAACAGCGGCACAAGATCAGGCCCTAAGAACCAGATATGTTCAAAGAACGATAGACGGAAATAACATCTCTCCCATATGTAGTAAGTGCAATACGAAAAATGAAAAATAACCATAAACCACATAGCAAGCGAATGCCCAGCACTTGCACAGAACCAGTACAAAAAGAGGCATGATTCAGTACCAAAAGCCTTCCACTGGAGCAGTAATAAGTGGTACGAGCAACACCTGAGGGAGTGATAGAAAACGATCACGCAAAGATCCTCTGGACTATGGTATCAGAACGGTATAGGGTGATACGTGCAAACAGACCAGACGTGACGTTGATTGACAAAGTCAAGAGACAAAATATCAATCATTGATTGTCCCCGCAATACCATGGACACCAGAGTTTAAGAGAAAGAGAGGAAAAAAAATGGATAAGTATCAAGATCTGAAAATAAAAATAAGAAGGATATGGGAGGGGATATGCCAGTTGGAAATCATACCCATAATCATAGGAGCACTAGGCCCAACCGATCCCAAGATCCCATCCCTGAAAAAGGAAAATCTAGAAAAACTAGAGGCCTGAAGTAGCTCCAGGACTCATGCAGAAGAGTGTGATCATAGAAACGGCACACATAGTAAGAAAAATGATGGACTCCTAAAGGAGGCAGGATGCAACTCGGAACCCCACACTATAAAATACCACCCAATCGAATTGGAGGACTGTGAGAGAGGAAAAAAAAAAAAAATAATTGCAAAGCTATGAGAGCCGAATTTGATAGGTCGGAATTACAGGTCATAATTACAGGTGGAAATTACAAGTCATATGTAATTCCGGACAGGTAAATGTTGATAACCCGTCAATGTAAATCTTAAAATTGAAATTCATTTTTGAAATAATATCAATTATACACTCATATTCTAATTTTCAATCTGATACAATGACCTGTAATGGACATTATGATGTGTATAATGTTTTGTGGCAGAGAGAGAGAGAGAGAGAGAGAGAGAGAGAGAGAGAGAGAGAGAGATGAAATGAAACCATTTGAATAAAAGAAAATATATAGTCTCAGAATTCTAACATAAATTAAATTAATAACTTCTACCAAGGGGTGTCGTTTTTGCCCTACGCATCGTATGTCAAGAGAGAGAGAGAGAGAGAGAGAAGAGAGAGAGAGATGAGAGAGAGAGAGAGAGAGAGAATTGTATGATTCAGAAAGCCATTTTGCCAGTTCTTCAAAGGTTAAAATCTGAAATACCATTTGGGGAAAGGGTAAAGTCATGTTACATATCAGAGCCCATAAATTCATTCCTGTTTCACTTGGACCATAATATTTAAAAGTGAATTACTGTATTTTATATATATATATATATATATATATAACATATATATATATATATATATATATATATATATATATATATATATATATATATATATATATATAAATAATAGTATATATATATATATAATGTGTGAAATACTTTTTAATTATAACAAATTAAGAGGTTTATATTCAGAAGTTGAAAATGATTTAATTGTGTGACAATAAAATCAAAGCAATTATTATATAAAGTCCAGAAATGTATGACATTTTGGTATCAATAAGAACAGTGATTGTAAAGTTTAATTTAAAAATAACTACAAAAGCAACATAGAATCAAAGACGACGTTTAACTAAATCGTAATTCAAAGGTATAATGAAAAATAAAATTCAACTAAATATCAATAATTACAATGAAAACAGTTACTCAGATTTCAATCCAACTCGAGCTTACAGAAGTGAATAATTCATTCGCAGACTTTGCTTCCAAGGGGGGAGAGAGAGAGAGAGATAGAGAGAGAGAGAGAGAGAGAGAGAGAGAGAGAGAGAGAGAGAGAGAGAAAGAAAGGGGGGGGGGGCGGGTCTTGGTTCATCACAGTTACAAGGCTACCTGTAGTTCAGAGAGACACACTCAATGAAACACAAAGGAAGTCAGTTTGTGTGTGTTTGTGTGTGTGTGTGTTGTGAGAGAGAGAGAGAGAGAGAGAGAGAGAGAGAGAGAGAGAGATTCCCTTCACTATCACACACTACAGTCGCAATCCATGGCTTATGAATACAGTGCATGATGATGCAGCACTATATTTAAATGCCCTGCCACTATCATGCACTACAGCCGTATATCCATGGTATATGAATATAATGCATGATGAAGCACAGCAACACTATTTATGGTTATTCCGTTTCACCAGGTTCCCCTTTCCAGGCATATGAATATTAGTGCAGAATGATAAGAAACACTATTTTCTGATTCCTCTTCTCTATAAACACACTATAGACATATATCCATGATTATGAGTATAGTGCATGATGATGCAGCATTTTAATTATATAACAATATGGTGTAAAGTGATAAAACACTGTTCATTCCTTTAATTATGATTCCCTTTCACTATCACGCACAGTAGCCATTTGCACTAGCGCAGAGGGGATGGTATGCATAACTTAAACAATATTTGGGCATGATAAATAATTTCACCTCCGCCACAAACAATGTTGTGGAGTCTGATGTGAAATGTAAATGAATATAACTGGCTGACTGTGTTTCTGCTTTGTGTTTTTGTTATCTCAAATAACTATCAGTCTTTTTACTTCCTTTTGTGTGCGCGTGTTTTGCAGAAGCTAATCATACGTAAACAATAATGATGCAATCAAGAGCTCCTGAAACATTTTAAAACGGTATAATTAACTTGTGGGTGAGTGGGACAGAAGAATTATATTAACACATAGGTCATTAAGACTTTTGTCACCTATGGCATTAGTGATTTTAAGAGAAGGAATGGCATAATGTAATTAGGTGTATGGGGTGTGTGTGGTGTGAGAGAGAGAGAGAGAGAGAGAAGAACGAGATGAGAGGAGAGAGAGAGAGAGGAGAGAGAGAGAGAATGGGGGGGGGAGGAGAATTGTACCACTACAAAGATTACA
The DNA here is from genome assembly GCF_015104395.2 of Macrobrachium nipponense. NCBI lineage: Eukaryota > Metazoa > Arthropoda > Malacostraca > Decapoda > Palaemonidae > Macrobrachium > Macrobrachium nipponense. The sequence goes on from NC_087223.1 coordinate 575,079, forward strand.
TCTTTTTTAATATATCTGGCGCCTAATGCACTGGAATAATAATTGCTGACCTAAAGGGTTGGGGAGGAATTATATCCATAGCAGGATATTGGGGGGGAGAAAGAGTGAAAGGTCCTTTTATGCTGGAAATGGAGAGAGAAGAGAGAGAGAGAGAGGAGAGAAGAGAGAGCGTAGAGAGATGAGACGGAGAGAGAGAAGAGAGAGAGAGACGAGAGAGAGAATCTCTCTCACACTAAATGGACTGGAAAGAGTTGACATAAAAAACTTGAAAGATTTATTAGCAGTTCTTGTCAGTAATGCGTAAAAAAAAGCATTGCAGGCTATAAAAGAACTAAATCTCTCCTCTCTCGGAAAGAGTTGACATAAAAAAAAAAAACTTGAAAGATTTTATTAGCAATTCTTTGTCAGTAATGCGGAAAGCCATTGCAGGGGCTGTAAGACTAATCTCTCTCTCCCTCGGAAAAAGCTATACTAACAACTGCAAAACATATTATATTAAAACAGGATCCAAATTTAACATTTAAAAAACCAATTCAAAATAACATTTGGGGAGATAAAAAAAAAAAAATTTTTTTTAAAAAAATTTAAAAAAAGAATTGAACAATAC
>NC_087223.1:576185-630119 GCF_015104395.2 Macrobrachium nipponense
CAGAATTCCCTTCGTCCTTTTATCCGTTTCCGATGCTTATTCCCTCTCCTCCCCCCCCCCCAACCCGCTCTCTCTCTCTCTCTCTTCTTCTTCTTCTTCTTCTTCTCCTCATAACTCCAGAGGATCCTTATATTCCTGACTGCGGATTCTGTAGCACCGGAATGCCGCCCACCAGTCCACCCTCCAATAAATGGACATACAGCGTCTGCTGTTAGAGAATGCTGTTAAAAGTTTCTGAAAAGATGCTTTTGAAAATGATGCTCGAAAATGCTGTTAAAATATGCTGTTCGAAAAAGGCCGTTGAAATGCTGTTCTGATGCTGTCCGAAAATGTCAAAAGTTCAGTTCTAAAATACTGTTTAAAGATGATGTTCGAAAATGCTGCTTAGAAAGATGCTGTTAAAAACGCTGTTTGAAAGTGCTGTTACACTGTGATAAAACGCTGTTTGAAGGTACTGTTAAAATATGCTTTTAAATGCTGTTAAAAACGTGTTAGAAGGTGCTGTTTTAAAAGATGCTGTTAAAAAAACCCTGTTGAGAAGGTGCTGTTAAAAGATGCTGTTAAAAAACCCTGTTAGAAGGTGCTGTTAAAAGATGCTGTTAAAAACCCCTGTTAGAAGGTGCTGTTAAAAGATGCTGTTAAAATGCTGTTAAAAGATGCTGTTGAAATGCTGTTAAAAGATGCTGTTAAAAACAATTTGAATGTGCTGTTAGATGCTGTTAAAAACGGTGTTTGAAGGTGCTTTTAAAAAGATGAAATTAAAAATTTTGAAGGTGCTTTCAAAAAGCTCTTGGAAGTGCTGTTAAAAATGCACTTCGAAGCGCTGTTCAAACGCTCTTTGAGAGTGCTGTTAAAAGATGCTGTTAAAACGCTGTTTGAAAGTGCTGTTAAAAACAAATGTAAAGGGGGTAGTAGGTGTAGGTGGGGTGGCGGGTGGGTATGGGCTCAACATTCAACCCTATTTGAAGGTGTTGCTGACTACATTTATAAAATGAATAAATAAATGACTATAATTCGATGAAACTGCATCCTAATGTCTCTCTCTCTCTCTCTCTCTCTCTCTCTTTCTCTCTCTCTCATGGTAAAGTATCAACAGTGATCAGAGACACTGAAGAAAATATCCAAAATGTATGGTTTGCAAAATATATATATATATTATATATATATATATATATCTATATATATATATATATATCTATATATTATTTATTATATATATATATATATATATATATATATATATGTATATATATATATATATATATACTATATATATATATATATATAGTACTGGTAATCTTCTTAGGCACGAAGATATAGTAATGCAGTTGTATTCCACCATAGGAAAAATGAAAAAAGGTATATCTCAGAAAATGCCCAACAGTTTCGTCCTCCAATGGACCTCTTCTTGGAGCGTTTATAATAATAATACAGGTTTTATTGAAAATAATGGCTATTTTATTGCATTATTTTCAATAAAACCTGTATTAAGGAATGTCATCTACATCAAATACTAATAATAATAATAATAATAATAATAATAATAATAATAATAATAATAATAATAATTCAAAAGGATAATATTCCACCCGAGTAGTTGAGGAGTGGAAAAATAATGAAGGTAACCAAATATCAGTCGTGATATTTATGTCTGTCTGTTTGTTAACGAATGGAAACTGGCGGGAGGTATTTTGGAGCTGTGTTACCTATGTATGTATGTATGTATGTATGTATGTATGTATGTATGTATGTATGTATGTATGTATGTATGTAAGTGTAAATGCGGACGGACGGACAAATAGCCATTTAAAATAAGCATTTTCTTTGAAAGTGCGCGAATACACTTCTAAGTCATAAATTCAACGACGGCACAGTCTCGTCCATCGCAATAAAGAAGAAGAAGAAGAAGAAGAAGAAGAAGAAGAAAGGCGGGGTGTGGGATGTGGAAGTATCCAGAGTTGAAATGAAGCCATAAGAAAAGAGATAGGCAGAATTTGAAAACTGCTTCACTCACACAAACAACGCCAACAAGCTCGACTCAAATTCATCCCAACTTCATGGCACGGTACTACACCACCGCACATCGCTCACTTACCAGGTACCATGGAGAATAAGATTCACTGTGACACAGGCTTACTTTGAAAATATCGCCTATTTTGATGTCTCGGTGATTAAACACAAAAGAATGCCTTCTCTCTCTCTCTCTCTCTCTCTCTCTCTCTCTCTCTCTCTCTCTCTCTCATACATAAACACACAAACATGCGTGAGCACGGACTCACAAATACGTATATAGTACTGACCATATTCCTTTTATACAAAACTTGCATGTCTTCAGAGGGAATGCATTCATATGCGCAATCATTAGCTCACCATGCATTTCAGTCAGAAGCCAATGCATTCCCACCCATAACCAATATTTGCAAGAAGGGCCTAGATCTGCAATGCCAAATTTTATAATTCACTAAGCCCGGGCAACCCGATGACCGATTCCACCGGGACTGACAATGACCGCTGGCCTGACACACAAACCCAGTGGTCTTCTATTTACATATCCACTCTCCTTTAAGCCTCTCAGTTTCCGAGCGCCAATAAGCCCCAGCTAAACTCTTTCCCAAGGCCTGTGTACATCACGATAGCCTTTTTTTCTTTCTTTCTTTCTTTTATTTTATTTTGCTTCTGATTCCCTTTGGCTCTCTCTCTCTCTCATTCTCTCTCTCTCTCTCTCTCTCTCTCTCTCTCTCTCTCTCTCTCTCTTTAACGATGATGCAATTCATTTATAAATGTCAAATTATGGCATTGAATACAAGTATATGCAAATCACATTTTTTTTTGTTTATTGTATATGGACTCTATCAAATGTAATCAATAAAAAAGAAGTAAACTGTATTTTAGATCCATGAGAAACAATAACGCCCTACTGATATTTTATTCTTGTATGAAATTCAAATAAAAAGAAAATAACTTTAAAAAATTTCTTTAAACCTTGAAACTACTGTTTTATGTATCGAAAAAAAAAATCGTATTTTCATTCTAATCGAAGCACCAAATGGGCCATTCTCCACCAAGAAAACAATTGCAAGTTAATCTGGTGAAGAGAAATCATCGTAAGTCTTCTGTTTCGACTCATTTTTCATATTTCAAAACAAATTTCTGCCAGAATCGATAGTTACCTAAAACAGTTCATATAATTCGATCATCATTTCTGGAGCGTTTAATACATACTTTAAGTAGTTCATCTCCGAGATTATGAGATAATGAAAGATTGAAATGAAAGGAAGAAGATGACAAAAATACAGACACAGTTAGTCTTCATCAACTCGGCCCTTAGCTAGATACTCGTTAGATCTCGATAAGTTTGTCTGTGTTATTGCATTCATCTCTTGTTTTCGTCATGTATAAAAATACGATATTAACCCGTAAGTAACTCATAATCAAGTGCTTTCGTTTACAGCAAGTATAAATTATATTAGTATTTAATTTGAAATGAGTTGTAACAAGCTTTCTCAAACAACAAATGCTTTTAGTTTTCTGTCAAAGAAAACTATTAAGGTTTGTTTTGTCTGTCCGTCCGCACTTTTCCTGTCTGCCCTCAGATCTAGAAAACTACTGAGGCTAGAGCGCTGCAAATTGGTATGTTGTTCATCCACCCTCCTATTATCAAACGTACCAAATGACAGCAATCTCACCTTTGTAGTTTTGATCTTATTTAAGGTTAAAGTTAGGTATAATCGTGCATCTGGCAACGATTTAGGACAGGCCACCATCGGGCCGTGGGTAAAGTTTCATGGGACAAGGTTCATACCGAAAGATAGATCTATTTTCGGTGGCCTTTATTATAAACTGCACAAAAAACTCGATTGCGCCGAAGAAACTTAGCGCATTTCTTGTTTTCTTTAAGTGTTTGGTAGAATTTCTTAGACCAGTTTCAAAACTTTCGAGGACTAATTGGTGGATCTTTAAAAAGCCACTACGTATTACACGTAACCATTCCTCCAGATCTCGATCAATGATCCAATTCCCAGGGCGCTGCCAACCCAACTCACTCACTCTAAGGCATGAGATCCCCTCCCCCCCTTGAGGGGCTGTTTTTGACACGATCAAAGGTCACCAGATGTCAGACTTAATCCCATTAAGAAAAGGTTGACTGATTGATTTATAGATAGACTCGTGGCATCCATGCCAATAGCTGGGGCAACTAAGGCCATTCAGCGCTGAAACGGAAATTGACAGTGACGAGGTTTGAAGGATTAACAGGAAGAAACCCTCAAAGCAGTTGCATTATGAATCAACTGTTACGAAAGGGTGGACAGTAAGATGGAAGAAAGAATATGTATGGAGGTACAGTAAGAGGAATGAGAGGGGTTGCAGCTAGGGACCGAAGGGACGCTGCAAAGAACCTTAAATAATGCTTACATTACACCGCATGAGGTGCACTGACGGCACTACCCCCTACAGGGGAAGAAAAGATTGAGCTTGAGGAGAGACCTAAGTGAGGCAAGAAATCGATAAAGGATGATAACCCTTCAAAAGGTTCTCATATCATCTTCCCGGAGAAACTCAGATCGTCATTACTGTTCTTATTTCAATCACACGAGTCGTGTGATCATTAACTGAGACGTAAGGTGAATTTAAAGTACCTCACTTTCAAAGACCTGTCTCTTTTTATGTCTTTCCTTTTCCGTTTGTTTGTTTGTTTGTATAGTGTTTCTACGTTCCATGGAACCAGTGGTAATTTAGCAACGGAACCAACGGCTTTACGTGACTTCCGAACTACGTTCGACAGTGAACTCCTATCACCAGAAATACACTCTCTGACCTCTCAAAGGAATGGCCGAGAACTGACTCGCGCTTCTCGAGTGACACGCCAAAACCAAACCGACCACGCCACTGATGCGCTCCTTCGTGATAAAAGCGACGCGAAAGGTCTCGCTGATCAATAACAAATGATCGTTGTCTAAAGGGAGCAAAATGACAAAGAGAGAGAGAGAGAGAGAGAGAGAGAGAGAGAGAGAGAGAGAGAGAGAGAGAGAATAATAATAATAATAATAATAATTCTTTATTTCCAATATTTACATTGGGTATTCATAAAATATAAAATTACGATTAGTAAAATCACCTTACAAATAGTTTAAAATATTTGTTATTTTTTTTAGACATACCAAAAGTTTGTTTAAAAGTCAACAATTGACTAAAACTTCAGCTCGACTAAAACTTCAGAAATTAATAAAATTCATCAATAATAAAAAAAATATTATAAAATTAGAGTGTTTACTTAAAATATAATGAGTAAAAATGATTCTAATTCAGTATTAAAATACATTGTCATAGACCACATAAGTTGTGTTAAAAACAAGTCATGTACAAATAGTATTAAAATAACACAAAGTAAAACAAATAAGCATACCAGATTATAAAGGACTAAGGATATCTAAATTTGTAAATAAAAGCCATCTTATCTATAAGTGTTATCTAAAACTAATTCCAATATCTATAAAAGTACAGTAGTACCTTCAAAAGCACTTTTAATATGACAATTAAGCATAACGTTCAGTAAAACTTACACTAATCGGACCCATTTAAAATTAGTTTCTTTCTACATACAGATTTTCCTCCTGTCGAGTAGAAACCCCATTAACTGTGTGTATTGTTGGAAAATTATTTAACCATCCAGGAGTTATTTTTTGTGTTGTTTTGAATATCAGATTACAAACATCTATGGTATATTTGTCTTTTATCTTTAACCATTCTAATTTTTTGAGGTAAGGGGATATGGGGTCATGTTTTTTTACATTACCAACAGCCACTCGGCCGGCAAAGTTTTGAAGTTTTTGAAACCTTTTCATTTGTGTAGGACCAGTTACTCCCAAAATTCTTAAACAGTAGTTGATTATACTCATAGCCAGCGACTGAACAACTATTTTACGCGTAGAAGAATCAAATGAATCTTTTACTCTATTTAAATAAATTAAAGTACCCATCACTTTCTTATAAATTTCATCTATATGCGTTTTCAAACGTCATATATCTGTCAAAAAAAAATAAACCCTAGATTTTTTACAGCTTTCATGGGTTTAATCATATTCCCATTAAAATCTATTTGCACATTGTCTCCAATTTCGGATATATATTGTCGGGAACCTATTAAAATGATTTTTTTTTCTCATTAAGAAGCAAACCATTAATAAAGAAGTAGTATTTGGCCTTCTTTAGTATGTATTCTGACCTATGAATTAGTTCGTCCATTTCATTAACATTTCCTTCAATTAAGATCTGGGTGTCGTCGGCGTATTGGATGACGAAACAGCCGGGTAGTGATTTTACCAGATCATTGACATATATTACAGAGAGTATTGGGCCAAGAATAGAGCCCTGGGGTAGGGTACCCCAAACTCTACAATTTTTTGAGAAGACATAATTTGACCCATTGTAACTGACCAGAGTGGATCTGTACTCAGTGATGTACATTTATCAAATAATATATTGTGATTCACGCTGTCGAAGGCTTTTGAGAGGTCAAGTAAAAGGAGTAGTGAAACTTTTTTTATTATCCATGTTATTATAAATCTTATCTGATATTTTTAATAGAGCCGTTTCAGTTGATAATTTTGGTCTGAAGTCGTGTTGACTTTGTGGGATTAGACCATTTGTGTCTAGAAAATCAGTTAATTGAATAGCAATTATTTTCCCCAGAACTTTTGACAATATCGGCAGCAAAGATATAGGAAGATAATTGGAGACGCCTTCCATATCACCACTCTTAAAAACAGGAATTACTACGTGGGGATTTTTCCATAACTCCAGATACTGTTTAGTGGCTATGGATGTGTTAATTATAACTGTAAAGTAAAATGCAATAATGTATAACCCATCCCTAATGAAACGCAAGCTAATCCCGTCAGATCCAAGGCATTTGTGCTTTTAAGATTTTTTATAATTAAAATGACAGCATTACAATCAACAGGAGTAGGCTTAAAACTGCCTTAGAGTGTACATCAGTTACTGCTGGCAATGGCATAGAGCTCCTATCTGTTTGTTGTCCATTAAATAGCATATTTTTTGTTATTTTCCACGTAGCAGAAACATTGCCTTTAGCTTTCTGATATTCGCTTTTGTAATACTGCTTACGGCTTCCAGCTAACTTTGAATTGATTCTCTTCTTCAGGTCTTTATGTTTTTCTCTCAGAGAGATGTTAAAAGTTTGATTTTTTAAATCACTTTTCAGTCTGTCTCTTTCTTTCATGTCCCGCTTTGTTTATAACATCTGTTATCCAGGGCGCCCTCAGGGGGACGAACGATTTCTTTCGTTACAACCGGAGCACAAATGTCCAGGCATGATGTAAAGACGTCGTTTAAAATTCCAGCCTGGCTGTTTTCATTGTCAGTATTTAAAATTCCATTTAATATATTTACGTTATTCGTGAGAAGAACACAAAGAAAGTCTGGAGAATAATTTTGCAAACATCTAAAAGTTTTTAAAATGGGTTTCTTTTTTTGCTTACGAATATTCAAATGAGTTAAGATTGCCTCGTGATCTGCCACCAAGCTTGGTATAATATCAATATTTGTTATCATTTGTTTAGCATTTGTTATGACGAGATCAATTAAAGACGCTGATGTAGGAGTAATTCTAGTAGGTTTGTTTACTATCTGATCGAAATTTAGGTTTTAATTAGTTTATACATTTTATTCTCGGTCTTTAGCAGATCATCATTAAAATCCCCATAAATAAATATATGCTTATTTCGTAAAATAATTTCTTTAAAAATATCGGAGATAATATAATCAAAAGAGATTACCGGTGCTTTGGGATGGCGATGTTCGCATCCTACAATAACAGAAGGAAACTTGCGATATTGGATCGAGATCCACTTGTCTTCTCACAGTTCTCGATCGTGAAATTCATTTCGGTGACTTTCAAATAGTTTCTGACAAATATACATTCCCCTCTACCCCGACCTTGATCCTGACGGTAGACATTATACAAGGGAATATTTATAAATGCTTCTCTTATATTAGTGTATAACCATGTTTCGCTAACACATAGAATATCAATGTTTTGTTCGTTTAACAAAACTTCTATTTCAAGTTTATGACTCAACAAGGATTGGACATTAATATGGACTACCGTTAACATATCACTGAATCTAGAAATCTTCCGGTCGGAACCATCTTCCTGGCCAAGATCCTAGTAGTTGGGGTTTTGTTCACATAATCTACTTTTGTGATCAAATTCATAACATGAGAGAGAGAGAGAGAGAGAGAGAGAGAAAATGGTATGGCCATAGTAGCCGAATAAAGTTGTTTTAAAACAATCATTAATTCGTATCTGGTTTCAGACAACACGAGCTGGTAATTTTACATGTACGGGGAGAGAGAGAGAGAGAGAGAGAGAGTATGTGAACGCCCTAAAAGTCAAGACAAAAATACAATTGATCTCTCTCTCTCTCTCTCTCTCTCTCTCTCTCTCTCTCTCTCTCTCTCTCTCTCTCGTCAGAAATAAATGAAGAATTAAACAAAGATTGGGATAACATTTTCGTAAGTGATGATATAAAGGTAAATACGGAGATATTATATAAAATATTAGAGAAAATAGTGGATAAATAAATACCGAAGAAGAAAAGTAAACATCAGTCACGCATACCAAGAGACAGAAGGATCTTGTTCCAGAAAATCTGAAAGTGGAAAAAAGGTCTTGCAAAGAAAAAAAAAAATGCATGGAAAGTGATGGAACTAAAAAGTAAAATAGAAAATGCAGAACAAGAGATTATACAATCAAAAGAAAATGAAAAACGGGACTTGGAAGAAAAAACCCTAGTAAATATCAAGCAAAACCCCAAAATATTGTAGTCGTATGTGAAGAAGATGAATAAAAGAAGAATAGAAATAGGCCCTCTAAGAATTGAAGGGAGATTAGCGAATGAAAAAAAGGAATTGATAATGAAGATAATGATATAGAAGTAAGGGATGAAAATAGTGAATATTTAGCAGACATAGATATTAATGAAGCTGATATTGTGCAGGCTATTAATGAAATTAAAAATGGAGCTGCTGCAGGGCCTGATGGTGTCCCTGCTATTTTGTTAAAGAAAGTAATTCATTATATCGCAAAGCCACTTGCAATATTATTAAGACAAAGTGTAGATACAGGCAAGATTTATGATGAGCACAAATTAGCATATAGTACCCCTACTTTCAAAAGTGGATCAAGACTAGAGGCAAGTAATTATAGGCCCGTGAGTCTAACATCACATATTATGAAAGTGTAGGAAAGGGTAAGAAGAAAAATATTATGAAACATTTAATGAAAAATAATTTGTTCAATATAGTACGACATGGTTTCGTACCAGGAAAAAGTTCAAAAGCCCAACTGTTAGTCCACCGTGAAAACATATATAATAATATGAAAAGCGGAAATGAAACAGATGTGATTTATCTAGACTTTGCAAAAGCTTTTGACAAGGTAGATCATAATATATTAGCGAAGAAAATTAGAAAACATAATATAGTGGACAAAGTATATAGTGGATAAAGTAGGAAGATGGTTAAAAGAATTTTTACACAACTGAAAACAGATAGTTATTGCAAACGATGAGAAATCGGATGAAGCTAAGGTTATATCTGGTGTGCCACAAGGTACAGTGCTAGCTGCATTACTGTTTGTTATTATGATTGCAGACCATGACAGTAATGTTATGGACTCGGTAGTGAGTAGTTTCGCCGATGACACAAGAATAAGTAGAGAAATTACTTGTGAAGAAGATAGGAACGCGCCACAAAGAGACCTTAACAAAGTATATGATTGGGCAGAGGTAAATAGGATGGTATTTAACTCTGATAAATTTGAATTAATAAATTATGGAGACAGAGAAGGAAAGTTATATGCATAGAAGGAAAGTTATATGCATATAGGGGACCTAATAATGAGACAATCACAAATAAGGAAGCAGTTAAAGACCTTGGTGTGATGATGAATAGGAACATGTTATGCAATGATCAAATAGCAATTCTATTAGCAAAATGTAAAGCAAAAATGGGAATGTTGTTACGGCACTTCAAAACAAGAAAAGCCGAACACATGATTATGCTTTATAAAACATATGTTCGTAGTCCACTTGAATATTGCAATATGATATGGTACCCACACTATCAAAAGGATATTGCACAAATAGAGAGTGTATAAAGGTCCTTTACAGCTAGAATAGAAGAAGTTAAGGATCTTGACTATTGGGAAAGACTACAATCCTTAAAATCATATAGTCTAGAAAGGAGAAGAGAACACTACATGATAATTCAGGCATGGAAACAGATAGAAGGAATAGCCAAAAACATCATGGAGGTAAAAATATCAGAAAGAGCAAGCAGAGTTAGATTAATAGTGCCCAAAACTATACCAGGAAAAATAAGGAAAGCACACAGGACATTAATCCAATATGCACCAGCATCGATAATGCAGCGTCTATTCAATGCGTTGCCAGCTCATCTGAGGAATATATCAGGAGTGAGCGTAGATGTGTTTAAGAATAAGCTCGACAAATATCTAAGCTGCATCCCAGACCATCCAAGGTTGGAAGATGCAAAATATACCGGAAGATGTACTAGCAACTCTCTGGTAGACATTAAAGGTGCCTCACAGTGAGGGACCTGGGGCAACCCGAACAAGATGTAAGGACTGTAAGGTCTCTCTCTCTCTCTCTCTCATTGTTATATCCAAATATTCGTCTAACTGAAAAAAATAAGGCATGGTAAAAGATAAATGAATAAAAGACACTATGAGGCCTTGCGTGTTCAAGGGTGTGTATGAATGTTTGTGTGTATACGTGTGTTCACAGGTGTTGTGTGTGAATGCATGTTTGTATAAGTTTGTGTATGCATGTGTGAATATACATGAGTGTAATTGTGTATGTATGTGTGTGTTAATACATGTGTTTATACATGTGCTCAAGGGTGCGTGTGTAAGTGTGTGTATGCATGTGTTCAAGGGTGAGTGTGTATTCATCATGTGTGTAAGTGTGTGTATACATGTGTTCAAGTGCGTCTGTGTATATGCATGTGTGTGTATACCTGTGTTCCAGGTGTGTATTCATGTGTATGTGCATGTTCATACATGTGTATGCATGTGTATAAGCGTGAGTGTGTGTGTAAGTGTGTATGCTAATAATTTCACGCAGCAATTAATCATATCAACCGTGAAAATAAAAAGGAAACAAAAATATTGAATAAGATTTATTCCACTGTATATAATTAATAATAGATTTTAAAAAACCCAATCATTTGTAGGCTTACTCCCCGAGTAAGCGATAAAATGCTGTCACCATGCGAGGCATAGGCCTATAATATGACATGAAGGCGGGTGTTGCAGATGGGGGGGGGGGGGGGGGGGTGCCTGAGAAGGCTGGTGTTGGAGATGGGGGAGAAGTGATGGCGATGATAGCGTTGGCGTTTTGTGTGAAATGAAATGGGTAGAGGCAGGTGAGTTATGTGGTTGTGGGGAGGGGATTGATGTTGGTGTTGGGGAAGGAGGGGAGGTGGCGTTTATAGAGACATTTATGCTTCCCAAAATTTTATCAATTCATAAATGTTCCCCAGACGTTGATGAATATATTATAAATGCTTCACAGGCGTTTATAAATGAATAAATATTTCCCAGACGTCTATAAAAGGCCAGAGATATTAGAAATGTGTCCTAGACATTTATAAATACATAAATATTTTCTATCAGGATGGAAATGAGAGAGAGAGAGGAGAGAGAGAGAGAGAGAGAGAGAGAGAGGATGTGTGATAGATGTGTGAGTGGGACAGAGGGTCGTCTCTCTCTCTCTCTCTCTCTCTCTCTCTCTCTCATATTCGCATTTCCATTTAGTAGATGAGAATAAGATAATTATATGAAAATACATCTATATAGATAATAATAATAAGAGTAAATTTAGTAAGGTAATTTTTTTATTTATTCTTATTTTTACTTCATGACAATATCAAAGAAATATAAGGTATATATATATATATATATATATATATATATATATATATATATATATATATATATATTCATACAAATGTGTATATAATACAAATGTGTATATTCATACATATACACATATCCAAAACTACATGCTCAAACTACTGAACTTTCAAGCTCAGTCGTAACTCTCAGAAATTGAACAATTCGAAAAAAAATTTGAAACTGGCTATGTTTGCTCAGTGTTGGCGCCTGGAATTTTACATTTATTCAAATGATCGTGGTTTCTTTCTGTAATAATGTCTGTGTAGGTTATATATGCACACACAGGACACACACACAATATATATATATATATATATATATATATATATATATATATATATATATATATATATATATATATATATATATATATATATATATATATTAATTGGATTGACAGTCCAGTAATTGCACGTCAAGAGATGTCTTATCACGAAATCTTTTAGAATCTGCTTTAATACAACTTACTTTTCATTGTAATTTCAATGTTAGTCGTGGCCTTTTTCATTTAGACCCTTGTATCTGTAACATGTTTAAGAATGACCTTCACTTATTGTGTCACTGGGTGAGACTTTGATGAAGACGAGTCATTCACTCATGAGTTGATCAATGGTCAGGAATACGAGATACATTTCCCTCAAACCTCACTCATTATTATACCCTCATGTCATTCATTTATTTATTGTTATGCAGATGTATAGAAAGATAATTTAAATTATTTGTTTACTGTGCGTTATTCCGGTCTTGAAAAGTTTGCTGGAGAAGAGGGAAGAGGTCATTAAGATGAGGTCATGAAGGTCATCACAGACATCTGGAATATTCAGGAGAAATTTCACTTTTCACGAAATATGAAAAACCTTTTCAACTGAAAATGTTCTTCAGTTGACGAGAGAAAGGGGCGTTTCCTTTCCTTATTATAAGGGTAATAATAATCTTTCTTCTTCTTCTTCTTCTTCTTCTTCTCTTTGTAAGGATGCTTAGATCCTCACACCGAAAGATATTTTTCAATACACGATGTTATAGCAAATAAAAGAAAGATTTAAATATTTACTTACTACCATCAAAATAAAAAATTGTCTCGTAAATTCGAGCTCCTACCTTCTATCTCTATAGAATTTTGCTGGTAACTGAGGAACCACGTGGCAATTACACAGTATATGTATTAGAGTCATCCTATTGGTAAACTTTAAAGTCATGTTGAGTATGCCAACTTACCCCTGTAGCCAACTAGCCCCGGGCTCCCCTACTGTAATTGAAGTCAGTTGCTTGGTTGACAAAATAATAATATGAATGAATTATTATGGCCCAACAGATGACTGTTATTTATATGAAACAAATAAATTATTTTTGTGTTAGATCAGCCATCGTCAACCGGGGTTCCGTGAACGATCGTCAGGTGTTCCGTAAGAATTCATGTTTTATTTAATTATTTGTTATTTATAAGTATTTATTTTTCATTAAACATGGCGTGAGAAATCGTAGTCCTATAACTTATTTTATCGTAATATATCGTGCGATATTTTCCCTCTCGTTTTACTAAAGGTAATTAATACAAATGCTTACATATATATATATATATATATATATATATATATATATACTATATATATATATATATATATATATATATATATATATTATCGTGATATATTTAATAAGTATTTTTATCCTTTCTATATCTTTTGCATTTATCGAACACAGTGTTCCCAACATTATTTGGCACTTTGAGGAACCCCTGATACAATTTTCCTCATCCCAAGGAAACCCAACACATAACATACACACACACAGATAGTATATATATATATATATATATATATATATATATATATATATATATATATATATATATATATATATATATATATATATATATATATATATATATATATATATAATATATATATATATATATATATCTGTGTGTGTGTGTGTGTGTGTGTGTATGTGTTGGGTTTCCTTGGGATGAGGAGGAAAATTGTATCAGGGGTTCCTCAAAGTGCCAAAGGTTGGGAAACACTGTGTTCGATAAATACAAAAGATATAGAAAGGATAAAAATACTTATTAAATATATCACGATAATGTATAATAAGGGTCAATAGTAGCCCACTATACTAATCTAGACATTCATTTTCAGGGCTTGCCCTTCCCCCTGCCCACCTGTTAGGGTGTGTCTGTCAGGGGGAAACCACCCACTAAAATGTCTGTCATTACCATCACAGCATTCTAGGATATGAAGTGCTATTGTAGTATAAATTTTACTTGGTGTCTCCGATGTTGGATGCAGATCCTGCCTCCCCCTCCCCACTCTTTGTGGGGCGTCTGTCAGGGGGTAACCACCCACTAAAACGTCTGTCATTACCACTGCAGTATTCTAGGATGTGCAGTGCTACTGTAGTGTAAATTTTACTCGGTATCTCCTAAGTTGGATCTAGATCCAATTAAACCCCCCTTTTCAGTGCGTCTGTCAGGGGGAACCCACCCTCCAAAATGTCTGTCACTGGTCATTCTATAATCAGTAGAGTCTGCAATTATATTATATATTAGTTTCAGTGGATCTCATATTATTTGGATCTAGACCCAAAATCTAACGAGCAATTAGTGGTGTTTGTTAAGTAAGCCACCCATATATTTTCGGCAGACGGTCAGTTTCACAGTTTACAAGTCTACCCCTAAATACCAGTAGGGGTTACAGTCGGTATCTCGTTCGTTGTAACTCAACGGTCCGGGCTGCCGGTCTAAATTGTTTCTGGATACAGATAAGAAAAAAGAAATACATTTCCAGACAGAGAAAGTCCAATTGTCAGGAGAGAGAAAGGGGGACGTATTTCATCCAGGGAGTGAAAGTTCAATCGTCTGAGGCCGAGAAAAGAAAGGAACGTTTCATGCAAATTATGAAGGTTGTGAAAATGAGTCCTTTGATGGTAACTGAAACGTAAACGGAAGATGGAAACGACAAACTTTCTTCGGTTAATTCTGACGTAAGAAACGTCGCCCAAAAACGTCTTACCGTCCTCCTTTTGGAGTGCATGAACGCTTCCTCCCTCGAGGCCATTACAATCCCAATAGACTTCTCGAAACGGCAAAGGTCGACGTAGAAAAAAAGCTTCGTTATTTAAAAAATGTTTTAGAGATGATGTTACGTTCAGGAGTATATTCTTCGTAGATAGAAATCTTCGAGAGAAAAGAAGAGACGCTGAAAGGAATATATAGATAAAAATCTGCGAAGGAACTGAGAAGGATTTGATCAAAATGAAATGATAAAGTTGAATAGTCCTTACAGAAAGCTGTCAGTTGTGAGTATTAGTTTGAAAATAAACTCAAAGTGTGATCAGTTCTCGTGCTCATTTTTACTGAAACCTGTTTCAGATGGAGATGAATTACCATCGTTGTTGCAGCATTGCCAATTGCAAAAATGCTGACGTCAGCAAAAACCACATAATTCAGCTTCCTCCCAAACCTGGAAAATGACGTAACCTCCTGGAAGGTTGGAACACGAGTCCTTTTGAGTATGGAATCCAGGAATGGATGATTGGAATCTGTAATACAGGAATCCAGGAATGAACGAAAATAATTTAACCTGGAATTGGAAGGCTAGAATAAGATACGTTTTGAGTATGGAATCCTGGAATGGATGATTGGAATATGTAATACAGGAATTAAGGAATGGATGAAAATGACGTAACCTGGAAATGGAAGGCTGGAACACGAGGCCTTCAGAGTATGGAATCCCGGAATGGTGATTGGAATCTGTGATACAGGAATCCAGGAATGATTAGGAATTATACACTGAATGCCAATTATCATTGCTGGGGTGATTTTAAAGATAAGGCAAAAGGATAAACACATTCATTGTTTCCCTTTTCAGTATCATCAGGAATCAGAAATGATCAGAATGAAATAATTGACTGAGAACAAAGACAAGTGGTTTTCCTTAACCCTCGTCAAGTCAGACCGCAACCCCGCCCCCTCTTTTTTTTTTTTACCAGAGGACAAGTCCCGATTAAAATAAGTCTCTTGACCAAATCCCTCTTCCCATTTTCCAGAGAGGACCTTTTTTCGCCTGGATTCCAGACAAAGTCGAGTTTCTCGGTCTTCCATCTTCCATTTTGGCCATCCATAGAATCTTCCCCTCTTGGGACTTAGAGGGGAAGAGCTCTATACACTCCATTAGAGCCACCTGTTGCAGCTTTGTTCCTGTGTACGTGCAGATGGGTGCATGTGTGTGTGTGTAGGCTACGTGTGTGTTTGCTATATACAGTGGCTGTATATAGCATCCTCTATCTCTCTCTCTCTCTCTGCAGAGTCGTCTCACCTTTCGAGCAAGTTGATGATGATGATGATGGTGACGGATTTGTCCCCGACGGGCTGATATCCATTCCGGAACTGAACGCTTTCTGAGGGAAGATTTCGATCATTTTGTTCCCATGAAAGAAAATCACCCAAGTGATTTCATGGAAGATTTAGTTGAATAAGTTAAGAATTCACTGGGTGATTACATAGCAATGACCTGGGGATTACTTTGGTATTACTTGGTTATTACCCTGGGATTACCTTGGGATGGGCCGTTGATGGATTCGCCTACAGTTAGAGAGCGAGAGAGAGAGAGAGAGAGCGAGAGAGAGAGAGAGAGAGAGAGAATTAGTTAATTCTGCAATTCAGCGTCACGGAGATTGTGGTCAACGTCACTTTAAGTACATTAATCGCTAAAAGAATCTATTTGTACTGATAACAAGTCGTATTCAAGATATTCCTCACATAATACTCATTCAGAGAGAGAGAGAGAGAGAGAGAGAGAGAGAGAGAGAGAGAGAGAGAAATCATACTTCACTCTCGTTAACTCCAAATTCCAACGAGTTACGAAAGCGAAGAAGAAGAAGAAAAAGAAGAAGAAGAAGAAAAAATAACTCTCATCTGATTCCATCTCAAACGCAGGTTCAACGTCTTTGATGAAAAGGATCTATTAACTGGATCAAACCCTCTTTGAGTGAATCCTTCAGCAATCCCCTCACCACCCCCCACCCCAAAGGGTATGGAGGATAGGAGGAAGGGGGTGAGGGGGAGGGGAGTTAGATTGGCTGGAAATTAGATAAACATTGATCTTGTGAACTCGGTGGAATTAAGGGTTCAATTTCCATCAAAAACATGCAAAAGGGAGCTGGATTTTATCCCTAGATATCAAAAAGGAACTGAAATGAAGTAGCAGAAGCCCCATATAGATATCATTGATATCAGAGTTGAAAGTAGAAAGGAAAATACGAGGTTGAGTCTTGTCAGAAACTAGTCTCCTTAAGGGAAGGTCATTTTGGGTCACTCTGGGTCATTCTGGCTGATCCTATCTCCCCAAGAGGCTGAAAGAAAACAGTTTAAAGGGTTAGGGGAACATAGAGGAAGGCAGGGAGATCCATGTAGCAGGGACTAATAAGTATGAAGTGCTACACAAACTGTCTGATGGTCAAGTTCTTGATTATCATAAATTCCTGTTGGTTAGAAAAGTCGACATCGAAAATTCATCTGTTATCTTAATCATTTATTTATATCTGTCTGTTTAATTATTTATCGTTTTATTAATCTATCACGTTTTTCCTTTTCCCACAACTGATATTTTCTTTATACATTTCCTGTTATCTTCAGAAACTCTTTTCAAATGGATGCCTTCATTCTTTGGAAGCTGGAATTCCAAGTCATGGGCCCCTGTGAGCTTACTTCATATGAATCGGCGCCTGCCATAAATCCTCCATGTATTTAATACCAGAGTAGTTCATCCAAATTAAGCCCCGGCATTCCTACACTCTCTGGCACCGCACACACTTCATTTCCAAAGCAGGGGAGTCGTCATTTTCCAACATAACTCGAGTCCTCGCTGGAAGCTCAAATGGTTTGGCGACGCAGCACACACAAGTGGATATTTTATCCGCTGCTTCCTATGCAGTTCCAGGTGGCCTGGATCATCCTCTCTCCATTCGAGAGTGAAAAGACTCTCATATAGTTTTTAGAATGCGACTGAGATGCAGATGAACGATGAATGAACGATGAATGAACAATGAACACACTTCGCTTCCCCAAGTACCAGAGCACAGATGAAAAAAGGGTAAATAAACAGGAATGGACAAAGGGGAACAATTGTTGGCACAACCAAAGAAAACAAAAGAAGTCTTATTAATAAAAAGGTACAAAATGGTACAAAACTGAGCTAAATTAGCCTGGAACGAAAAATAAGATTGGAACAAGTATGAACAAAATGAAAATGTCTAGCCACCTTAAAAAAAACAAGTACGAAAATAGCAATGGAACAAAACTAAATGAAAGTGAAGAAGTATGTCGGACACCTCGTCACCTGTACCTGTTTCAGACGCGGTTACTACAGGGACTAATTATACAGTGGTTGGCAACAGCGAAATCCAATTACAGGTATGTTGATAACATCGGGCTCTCTGCCTACATTCTGTTCCCTTGGCAAGGGAACAAGAGGGCGTGACGGACTTGCGAACAGACATAAATGGCCTCAGTACAACTCTTTGTAATAGTCTCTCTCTCTCTCTCTCTCTCTCTCTCTCTCTCTCTCTCTCTCATTACATTCAATCCCTGCAGCTGGAATAATTAACAACCCACGAGCCTTGGCTTACCTAGAAGATTTATGGGTTAGAAATAAATTCCTGATAGGAGTCTTACCTCACCTGTCCAGTTCATGAGCAAATTGACCCCTTATGAAGACGGATGCTGGGTTACGACCTGCCGTCATCTCAAAAGGTCAGTTATTCTTCGGTACCATTTTCTCTTCAGTGTGTGCTCCTTGGGTGATTTCTTCTTATTATTTTTTTGTGTCTGTCATCCTATTCTACTGGGTGGTTTTTATAGTGTTGGGGGCTTCCTGGTTGCATCCTGCCTCCTTAGGATACCATCACTTTACTCACTATGTGCGCTGTTGCTAGGAGCACACTCTTCTGCATGTTTCATGGAGTTACTTTGGCATCTTTATAGTTCTTCCAGGTTCCTTTCCAGGGATCTTGGGATCGCCCCACGGGTAATATTATCGAGACTTCCCATCCGCATGCAAGGCGATCGAGTCACATTTTTAATGGCCATTTTACATCCTGCGTGAAATAATATAACATTTACCGATTATTTCAATTATATTTTTAGGCTCGTTGTCGCTTGCAACTGACAATCGATATTAACAGGAGTCATTCCATACATCATCTTTGCAAAAATGTCTTTCAAATGGTCATGATTTTAAATAATTAATGCATATGCATACTTGTGATTAATGAATACTATTATATATTTAATTTGAATATTAAACGTCGAGGAATAATCGAGAAATTAATCAGCTGTGATGAGATAAACAGACCAGATCGAAATATGTTTGGAAGGAACTCGACCTCAAGAAATGGAGGTTGGGAAGAAAATCTTCATTTCTTCCAAGCCACTGGAGGGAAATTAAGATCTCTCTCAAAAGGGCCTTTTTTAACTCATAAGATATTGCTTACTTAGCGCCTTCGTTTCTTTAAAGATATGACATAGTTAGCGCTTTCGAATCTTTGAAGATATTGCGTATGAAAAGCTGCCATGACAGAAGATATCTGAGCAATAATGGAAAACTCGAGTCAGGTCTGAGAGATGAATAAGAACCATTTATAGGGTCCAGAATGAATTGGTTTTTGGTTTTATTCAATTTATACATTTTCGTGAATTATTTGAGTGAATAATTTTAGTTAATAAAGTTTTTCCCTCAAATAAAGTGCCCAGGTCTATCAGCTTGGGATACTTTAGGCCTAAAGATATTAAAATTTTAAGCAAACTGGGAATTCATTTTGCCTCCCATGAATTATATGAATCCATAAAGGTTTTACTTCAAATGGAGCAATTAAACCTATTTGTCTCAGCCTCTTTAGGCATAAAACTTTCATTACACTGGGATTTCATTTTCAATCTCGTTTTCTTTATCAATTTTCCTTCATTTACCAAACTCGGAAGCTTTCATTTGTCTATTTCTTAACACTTTCTCAAAATTCCCTCTCCCCCCCACCCACCCCCCGTCCCCCACCCCGCCCCTCAAACAGCATTTTCAGAAAATAGAAGTCTCGAGCTTCAACAGCCGTGAAATTGGTGCTTTTCCTCCCATGAGAAGAAATTGTCAGACTGTCAACTGTTTCTGTTATTATAGTTGGCTACGTGTGCTGATTAAACACCTCTCCCCCAGGGTAGCAGAACGGTGGACAGTAGACCAATGTATTGCATACTCCTGTACTGTTATCTCTCTCTCTCTCTCTCTCTCTCTCTCTCTCCTCTCTCCTCTTTACGTGCAACAGTATATCGCGAGCAATCAATAGGTGATATGTATCTTTGTGTTGGTATTCCAGGAACTGGAGGTAGGAATATAATTGACGATATTCACAGGGACTTAGTTATGGCCAGCAAGAGTCGAATGACAAACGCTTATGTCATTCTCACTTTGTTATTAAATCTGTTATTAATTATTGAATGATATTGGATGTTTGTTCATGAACGTCTAATCTTACGATAGTTGCTACTTATACGCCATGATTAGAACCAGACAGAAAAAGTATAAATGTCCAGAGAGACGAATTAAAAGCCTTGAAACGAATGTAAACAGACTCTTCTTCTTCGGTTCCTGTGCAGGATTCCAGGTCACTTCAGGTCCCAGAAACAAAATGTATGTATGATTTTTTCTCCAGAACTTAAAAACAAAGTCCGGAAACAAGACTTAGTTGCCGAAATCTAAACCCTGAACTTTCTCTCCACAATTAAAAAAGGCTTTTTTTTTAGTTTTTTAAAAAAAGGCTAAAGTCTTTGTAAGAGCCATTTATTTTTCGAGACAATATCAGCTCGCTTTCACTGCAGGCGAATAATCGCTCGTTCGAAGTTGGTATCAGGGAAGGAGTAGCTGGATATAAACAAAATGCCTTCTGCGCTTTCAAGAATTACTTCTTTGTAAAAGAAGACACAATAATAATATATTCCTTCATATATATCAAAATTAACAAGAAAAATAAAATTTTGGTAATATGCTTCAAGAAAGTACCATTAAATTCCCTCTTCCTCTTGAAGAAAGCGAAAAAAAGACTTTGCATAAATCGAAGACGTCCTGAAGCCCTGATGAAGCCTTGATGCTTTTTGCAACGAGGCTTTGCAACTCAAAACTTGCAAGTGGGACTTTTGGGAAAGAAAAAGTGAGAAAATGCAAAGTAGATTCTTTATTTATTTTTTTCTTTTCTTTGGATGTATTTTCTTTCATTTCTAGTTTTCTGGAAAGGAAGCCATTCTTCCGGTTTTGTCTGTCCGTCCGCACTTTTTTCTGTACTAACTTTTTTCTCTCCGCACTTTTTTCTGTCCGCACTTTTTTCTCTCCGCACTTTTTTCTGTCCGCACTTTTTTCTCTCCGCACTTTTTTCTGTCCGCATTTATGCTGTCCGCCCACAGATCTTAAAACATACTGAGGCTAGAGGGCTGCAAATTGTTATGTCGCTCATCCACCTCATTGCAGCCCCGTAGCTTCACTAGTTTTCATTTTATTTGAGTTTAAATTTAGCCATTATCGTGCGACTAGCAACGGTATAGGCCAGGCCACTACCTGACAGTGGTTAAAGTTTCATGGGCCACGGCTCATACAGCATTATATCGACGCCACCGAAAGATGGATTTGTTTTCGGTGGCCTTAATTTTGTTATATGCTGTAGAGAAAACTCGATTGCGCAGAGGAAACAGAATGGGGGAACGAAAATGAAAAGTGTTTTTGTAAATGTCTAGATTCTCTTAAGTTACTATGAGAGAGAGAAAGAGAGGAGAAATCGAATTCCATAACGAAAAATCCTGATACTAGAGAGAGAGAGAGAGAGAGATTTGCCTTGTAAATGCAAGAGACCAGATCTAGTTTCCGTGTAACCCAAGAATGTTTCCTGTGTAATCCAATCACCGTGTGTACCTGTGTATGTTTATGTATAATATGCATATATACACATATTTGTATATGTGTGATAGTTAAAGGAATACTTATATACATGAAATAAGCATTCATAAGCATCGTTACCTGATAAAACCTATATTTACACATCTCTCCTTTTCATAATTATATATTTACTACATTTTCCTATTCAGTCGAATATCTTCATTATTCCCTCCTTTATTCAGTCTCTCTCTCTCTCTTCCCTACTTTATTCAGCCCCTATTCCCACCTTTATTCTGTCTCTCTCTCTATTCCCTCTTTTATTATTCTTTCTCTATTTCTTCCTTTATTCAGTCTCTCTCTCTCTCTCTCTTCCCTACTTTATTCAGCCTCTATTCCCACCTTTATTCGGTCTCTCTCTCTATTCCCGCCTTTATTATTCTTTCTCTATTCCTTTCTTTATTCAGTCTCTCTCTCTCTCTCTATTCCCTCCTTTATTCAGTCTCTCTCTATTCCCTCCTTTTTTCAGTCTCACTCTATTCCCTCTTTTATTCAGTCTCTCTCTCTGTTCCCTCCTTTATTCAGTCTCTCTCTATTCCCTCCTTTATTCAACCTCTCTCTCTATTCCCCCCTTATTTCTCTTTGCCCTACTTAACCCCACTTGTTTGCTTCCTATTCGACACCCCCACCCCCCATCCACCCCACTCCCTGTTTGAAGCTTTCTGATAACAATTATGGGAGAATTTGCAATTTGGCTCTCTCTCTCTCTCTCTCTCTCTCTCTCTCTCTCTCTCTCTCTCTTGTATAAAGTTTTATAAGGAAAATGAAAAGTTTTCTCTGTCTCTGTCTCTGTCTCTGTCTCCTCTCTCTCTCTCTCTCTCTCTCTCTCTCTCTCTCTTGTATAAAGGGTTTATAAGGAAATGAAGTTTCTCTGTCTCTGTCTCTGTCTCTGTCTCTCTCTCTCTCTCTCTCTCTCTCTCTCTTGTATAAGGGTTTTATAAGGAAATGAAGTTTTTCTCTGTCTCTGTCTCGTCTCTTTCTCTCTCTCTCTCTCTCTCTCTCTCTCTCTCTCTCTCTCTCTCTCTCTCTCTCTCTCTCTCTGTAGCATTATTGAATTACAATATTGTTTATGAAGTTTTAATTAATTCATTCAAAAAAACAGAGAGAGAGAGACCTTACCTTACCTTAATTATTACTGTATAATGTAAAACAAAAAAAATGGAAAAAATCCATCATTGGGAAGTTTAGATCAAAGTTGCCTGTTAGTCGAATTTTCCACAATCCGAAGCTAACATAAATTGTCATAGATTTCATAGATTTTTGTTAACTGTTATTTTTCTATTAACGTTCTTATTGTGAAATGCGGCTTCCCCATTTATTCATCTGTTATATTTTCATATCTTTTTTCAAATAGATGTTTGTTTGCTTTGTGAAGTATTTTTCAAAACTTCTAAAATTTCTCCCCAAATGGAAATTTTTAATTGATTTTTAAATGTAAATTTGGATCATGTTTTAATAAAATATTTTTTGCAGTTGTTAGTATAGCTTTTTCTGAGTCAGAGAGCGAGAGAGAGAGAGAGAGAGAGAGAGAGAGAGAGAGAGAGAGAGAGAGAGAGAGAGAGGAGAGAGAGAGATTTAGTTCTTAAAGCCTGCAATGCTTTTCCCCATTATTGACAATAATTGCTAATAAAATCTTTAAAGTTTTTTTATGTTAACTCCTTCCAGTTCATTTAGTGTGAGAGACTCTCTCTCTCTCTCTCTCTCTCTCTCTCTCTCTCTCTCTCTCTCTCTCTCTCCAGCATGGAAGGACCTTTCACTCTCTCTCCCCAAAATCCTGCTAAGGATAGAATTCCTTCCACTTTAGGTCAGCAGATTATTCCAATGTATAGGCGTCAGGTATATACAAAAATATGTAGTAATCTTTGTAGTAGTACACTTTCTCTCTCTCTCTCTCTCTCTCTCTCTCTCTCTCTCTCTCTCTCTCTCTCTCTCTCTCTCATTAATTACATATCCCATTCCTCTCTTAAAATCTATAATGTGTTGCTTGACAAAAGTCTTAATAACTCTTGTGTCCATATAATTACTTCTGGCCCACTCAAACACAAGTTAATTATACCAGATTTAAAATGTTCGGGAGCTGTTGACACCACCATAATTGTTTACGTGTGATTAGCTTCCGCAAATACGCGCACACAAAGTAAAAAGACTGATAGTTGTTAGAGATCAAAACCGCAAAGCAGAAATACAGTCAGCCAGTTGTTATATTCATTTACATTTCACAACAGACTCCACAACATTGTTTGTGGAGGAGGTGATTCTTTTATCTTGACCCAAATCTTGTTTACGTTATGCATACACTCGCCTCTGCGCTGGTCCAAATGGCTACAGTGCGTAATAGTGTATGGGAATGATAAATAGAGATACTGTTATGTAAATAAAGTGTTGCATCACCATGCACTATATTCCTAAGTTATGGAAATACGGTTATAGTGTGGGATAGCAAAGAGGAATCAGAAATATAGTGTTTCATCGTTTTGCACTATATTCTTATGCCTGGAAATAAGGCTACAGTACGTGATGGCGAAAGCAGAACCATAAATAGTGTTGCATCATCATGCACTGTATTCATAAACCATGGATATACGGCTGTAGTGTGTGATAGTGAACAGAATCTCTCTCTCTCCCTCTCTCTCTCTCTCTCTCTCTCTCTCTCTCTCTCTCTCTCTCTCTTTCTCCTCTCTCTCTCTCTCTGTTTGAAGCGAAGACTGCAAATGAATTATTCACTTCTGTGAGCTCAAGTTTGATTGAAATAAGAGAGTAAATGTTTTCATTTTAATTATTAATATTTGGTTGAGTTTTATTTTTCATTTTACCTTTGATCCACGATTTAGTTCAGCGTCGTCTTTGATTCTATGTTGCCTTTGTATTTTTTTTAAAATTAAACTTTACAATCACTGTTCTAATTGATACCAAAAGGTCATACATTTGATTTTATTGGCAAACTACTAAATAATTTTCAAACTTTCTAAAATTATTGAATTCAAATCGTATTATATTGATTCAGTGGTTGACAGGAGAATAACTGGCGTTGCATTGCCTGTGGTCGATGGCCTGGTGACCTGACAGTATTTGAAGATGCTTTTCAATTGGAGGAATTGATGATATATATATATATATATATATATATATATATAGAATATATATATATATATCTATATATATATATAATAAAAGGAGCCCATAAAAACACAAAATGTAGAGAGAAAAGTACTATATTTCAGAGACTGCTGTCTCTCTCTTCAGGTATATGAATGAGAAAAGTTTACAGAAAAGATGGTATTTATACCAAGAGATCCGTCCACCAACCCTTTTGCATTTACCTACCCAAATACCTTAGCAAAATCCCTGATTAACGTCCAACAAAAGACATCTCCCAAAGACTCTGGGGTCTATGAGATCCCATGCCAGGACTGTGACCAATCTTACATCGGATTTACAGGTAAATCACTTCCCAAGAGATTAATACAACACAAACGGTCAGTTAGGTATGGACAACAGAAACTCGGCTATTTTCAACCATATAAATGAACATAACCATAGAATAAACTGGAATTGTCACGTGTAATTTATAGCAGCAACTGCCGGTACAAGAGTCAAATGATGGAATCGGCCTTAATAAAAGAGAAGCAGGTAATGAACATCTCAAAAGGCGCGTGGATCTCAGATGTCGTCGACGAAGTTTTCATTCAACCAACGCTTAAGAAGATTAAAGGAAGATTATCAGCGGGGTGACCTAAATTGGCTTACTTGTGGACGGATCTCTTGGTATAAATACCACCTTTTCTGTAAACTTTTCTCATTCATATACTGAAGAGAGAGACTGCAGTCTCTGAAATATAGTACTTTTCTCTCTACATTTTGGTGTTTTTATTCCTTTATTAGATGGAATTCTGTTGTTACAGAACTTTTTTACCAGTCATATATATATATATATATATATATATATATATATATATATATATATATATATATATATATATATATATATATATATATATATATATATATATATATATATATATATATATATATATATATATATATATATATATATATATATGTATATATATATATATATATATATATATATATATATATATATATATATATATATATATATATATATATATATATATATATATATATATATATATATAATCAGGAATTCCACTTTTAATCTCATAGTCCAAATGAAACAGAAATGAATTTATGGGTTCTGATATGACATTTCCCCAAACGGTATTTCTGATTTCACCTTTGAAGAACGGGCAAAAAAGCTTTCTGAATCATAAAGTTTTCTCTCTCTCTCTCTCTCTCTCTCTCTCTCTCTCTCTCTCTCTCTCTCTCTCTCTCTCTCTCTCTCTCGACATACGAGGCGTAGGGCAAAAACGAGCACCCCATTGGTAGAAGTTATTAATTTAAGTTATGATATAATTCTGAAACTATATATTTTCTTTTATTCAAATGGTTTCATTACATTCTCTCTCTCTCTCTCTCTCTCTCTCACACAGAACATTTACACACATCATAATGTCCATTACAGGTCATTGTATCAGATTGAAAATTAGAATATGAGTGTATAATTGATAATATTTCAAAAATGAATTTCAATTTTAAGATTTACATTGACTGGTTATCAACATTTACCTGTCCGGAATGACTTATCGCTTGTAATTACCGTCTGTAATTATGACCTGTAATTCCGGCCTCCTTATTAAGGAGTCCATCACTTTTTCTTACTATGTGCGCCGTTTCTAGGATGACACTCTTCTGCATGAGTCCCTGGAGCTACTTCAGCCTCTAGTTTTTCTAGATTCCTTTTCAGGGATCTTGGGATCGTGCCTAGTGCTCCTATGATTATGGGTACGATTTCCACTGGCATATCCCATATCCTTCTTGGGATATGCCAGTGGAAATCGTACCATAATCATAGGAGCACTAGGCACGATCCCAAGATCCCTGAATTATTATTATTATTATTATTATTATTATTATTATTATTATTATTATTATTATTATTCTCTCTATCACAGTCCTCCAATTCGACTGGGTGGTATTTATAGTGTGGGGTTCCGGGTTGCATCCTGCCTCCTTAGGAGTCCATCACTTTTCTTACTATGTGTGCCGTTTCTAGGATGACACTCTTCTGCATGAGTCCTGGAGCTACTTCAGCCTCTAGTTTTTCTAGATTCCTTTTCAGGGATCTTGGGAATCGTGCCTAGTGCTCCAATGATTATGGTACGATTTCCACTGGCATATCCCATATCCTTCTTATTTCTATTTTCAGATCTTGATACTTTATCCATTTTTTTTCCCTCTCTTTCTCTTCAACTCTGGTGTCCCATGGTATTGCGACATCAATGAGTGATACTTTCTTCTTGACTTTGTCAATCAACGTCACGTCTGGTCTGTTTGCACGTATCACCCTATCCGTTCTGATACCATAGTCAAAGAGGATCTTTGCCTGATCGTTTTCTATCACTCCTTCAGGTTGGTGCTCGTACCACTTATTACTGCAAGGTAGCTGATGTTTCTTGCACAGGCTCCAGTGGAGGGCTTTTGCTACTGAATCATGCCTCTTTTTGTACTGGTTCTGTGCAAGTGCCGGGCATTCACTTGCTATGTGGTTTATGGTTTCATTTTTCGTATAGCACTTCCTACATATGGGAGAGATGTTATTTCCGTCTATCGTTCTTTGAACATACCTGGTTCTTAGGGCCTGATCTTGTGCTGCTGTTATCATTCCTTCAGTTTCCTTCTTTAGCTCTCCCCTCTGTAGCCATTGCCAATTGTCATCGCTGGCTAGTTCTTTAGTCTGTCTCATGTATTGTCCGTGTATTGGTTTGTTGTGCCAGTCCTCTGTTCTGTCTGTCTTTCTCCTGTCTCTGTATATTTCTGGGTCTTCGTCTACTTTTATTGGTGCTTCTTCCCATGCACTCTTCAGCCACTCGTCTTCACTGGTTTTCAGATATTGCCCCAGTGCTCTGTTCTCGATGTTTACGCAGTCCTCTATACTTAGTAGTCCTCTCCCTCCTTCCTTTCGTGTTATGTATAGTATGTCCGTATTTGCTCTTGGGTGTAGTGCTTTGTGTATTGTCATATGTTTCCTGGTTTTCTGATCTATGCTGCGGAGTTCTGCCTTCGTCCATTCCACTATTCCTGCGCTGTATCTGATTACTGGCACTGCCCATGTGTTTATGGCTTTTATCATATTTCCGGCGTTGAGTTTTGACTTGAGTATCGCCTTGGGTCTCTGCATATATTCTTTCCTGATCGTGTCCTTCATCTCTTGGTATTTTATATCCCCTCCTTCCATTATTCCCAGGTATTGTATCCTGTCTCATCTATGTGTTTGATGTTGCTCCCATCTGGTAGCTTTATCCCTTCAGTTCTCGTTACTTTACCTTTTTTGTATGTTGACTAAGGCGCATTTTTCTATTCCAAACTCCATCCTGATGTCCCCAGATACAATCCTTACAGTCTGGATTAGGGTATCTATTTCCTTGATGCTCTTACCATACAGCTTGATGTCGTCCATGAACATCAGATGGTTGATTCTGTTGCCTCTTTTCTTGAGTTGGTACCCGGCATCCATCTTCTGTAGTACTTTTGTCATGGGAATCATGGCTACTACGAAGAGTAGTGGGGACAGTGAGTCGCCCTGGAAGATCCCTCTCCTGATATTAACCTCTGCTAGTCTTATTCCAGAGCTTGTAAGTATTGTATTCCAGTTGCGCATTGTATTTTTGAGGAAGCTGATGGTGTTTTCCTCTGCCCCATATATTTTCAGGCATTCTATTAGCCATGTGTGTGGTATCATGTCGAAGGCTTTCTTATAGTCTATCCATGCCATGCTTAGGTTGGTTTTCCTTTTCCTACTGTTCTTCATTACCATTTTGTCTATCAGGAGCTGGTCTTTTGCGCCCCTACACTTCCTTCTGCAGCCTTTCTGTTGGTGGGGGTGGGATGTGTTTGTCTCCTCTAGGTAGTTGTATAGCCTTTCACTGATGATACCTGTTAGTAACTTCCACATTATTGGTAGGCAGGTGATAGGCCTGTAGTTACTGGCTATATTTCCCTTACTCTTGTCTTTTTGTACTAAGGATGTTCTTCCTGTGGTCATCCATTTGGGTGCATGGTGATTTGAGATACAATGCTGGAGTTGTTCTACTATTCGTGGGTGTAGGGCCTTGAAGTTTATGAGCCAGTATCCATGGACTTCATCGGGACCTGGGGCTTTCCAGTTTGGCATTTTCTTTAGTTGGTGCCTGACTGTGTCTGTCGTGATCTCTGTGAATCTTTGTTTTATTCTCCCTGTTTTCTTCTTCCTTGACTTCCTGGAGCCATGTTGCATGTTTGTTGTGTGATATCGGATTGCTCCATATGTTTTCCCAGAGTCTCTTACTTGGTTCGGCTTCAGGAATTTCTGGGTGGTTGTCTTCCCCTCTTAGTTGGCTGTATATTCTTTTCTGGTTGGTTCCGAATAGTTTGTTCTG
Organism: Macrobrachium nipponense; assembly: GCF_015104395.2. NCBI lineage: Eukaryota > Metazoa > Arthropoda > Malacostraca > Decapoda > Palaemonidae > Macrobrachium > Macrobrachium nipponense. The sequence continues at coordinate 605,651 of NC_087223.1, forward strand.
TTGGTATCCCTTATTATTATTATTATATTATTATTATTATTATTATTATTATTATTATTATTATTATTATTATTATTATTATTATTATTATTATTATTATTATTATTATTATTTTAAATGTTTGATGTGCTATTTATATCAACGCACCTTATACCACCATCAGTTTTCTAAACAAACATTCACTTCTCTTCAAAATTAACTTTCTAAAGGCATCAAAAAGGCTTTACAAAGTTTAGAAAGGAGAGAAAATCTAAGAAATGATAAAAAAATGAAAAAATAAAGGGAAAATTCAGGAGATTAAAGAGAGAAACTAGTCAAGCAATTCCTGAGACGATTATATACCTTTGGAGTCCACAAGTGTCATCTCCACATCTTCATTAAGAACCTCATTAGGAAATCTGGTTCGCAGCTGGACTCGTCACAGATTATTTTGTATTTGAACTCAAAGGGGCGTCTCGATACAGCTGTAATGTGTAGTTAATTAGTTTATTTTTAAAGGTACAAAAAACCTGAATAGGAGAATTGGTCCACGACTTTAGAGGTTCTTTAGAGATCACAAAATCTTGTTTTGTAATTTGAACTAGAAGGGGCGTCTCGATATAACTGTAGCTTCTCAGTCACTACTTTTCAAAAAGGGTACAAAAAACCTAATTTTGAAAATGTTGGTTACTTCAGACGGAATCCTTTGAAGCAGTTGAAACTACTTGTTGAGAACAGTTGCAGATATCGGGGAGAGAGAGAGAGAGAGAGAGAGAGAGAGAGAGAGAGAGAGAGAGAGAGAGAGAGAGAGAGAAGCTCTTTAGCTACAACATCTCCCAAAAAATGACTAAATAAAATGACCCAAAAACATTTTTATTAAAGTGTTGACATCAACTCGCAGCTGTCCCTTATTGCAAAGGAGGTAAGGCGTTCCACCAAAACATTCGAAAACGTTCCATTAAAACGCTCCATGAAAACGTTCCACAGAGCGCTTATCACAGGCTGGACGGGACAGGAACTCATTCCCGAAACTGGAATTGGAACAGATAAGGTCGCTTTTGGTGTATAGACTTCGAAAGATTTGGCTGGGTCCAGCTGGGATTTAGAGGTTTCTATTTTCTATTTCATATATATATTTGTAATCCATATTTTGTGTTTATATATATACAGGAATTTGTGATATATATGTACAGATGAATCTCGTTTTTTATTATTTTATACAGGGATTATTTTATACCTATATTTACAGATATAATTTCCTTTCTTTATATTTTTATGCAGTGATTTATTGTTTTATCTATATATGTAAATAATTAAAAAAAAAATTTTTTTACACAGATTATATATGTAATCCCCTTTTGTATCATCATATAAGGATTATTTATATTGACAATTCCGTAAATCCTTGAAATTTATCAAATAAAATAGATAATACAAATGGGGATTATATAATACATATATATATATATATATATATATATATATATATATATATATATATATATATATATATATATATATATATATATATATATATCTATATATATATATATATATATATATATATATATATATATATATATATATATATATATATATATATATATATATATAAATATATAGATATCTATATATATATATATATAATATATATATATATATCTATAGATATATATATATATATATATAGATATATGATATATATATATATATATATATATATATATATATATATATAATATATATATTATATTCCCCTTTTTAGAAATTATTTCAAATATATTAACGATTTTATATATATATTTTATTTTATAAATGCCACGCATTTACAGGAATTCCCAATATAAATAATCTATTTTGTTTACATTTTACTTATTTAAAGTTGTCAGTTTAATGAATTTATAATTACGCCAATAATTCACTTTTTATTCAGAAACAGCTATATCTAAAATTCTTCCTTAATTCAATATCCAAACACATTTCATCAAACAGCCCGATGGCTATTTGACCAAATGATTAGGTTCTCTGGCTATTATTCATGTTAATGACCTTCTCTCTCTCTCTCTCTCTCTCTCTCTCTCTCTCTCTCTCTCTCTCTCTCTCTCTCTCTCTCTCTCAACTTTATCCCTAAGCATTTTTCTCTGCAGTTGTATTTTGTTTTCATGAACAAATTAATGGTTGCTCGTATGCTCCATGTTATGAATAGCTAACGTGTTGGGCATATGTTTACCATGTTGGGCATACGTTCAATATGTTGTGTATATGTTCAACATGTTGGGCATATGTTCAACGTTTTTGGCATACACTCAACATGTCGGTCATTTGTTCAACGTGTTCAACTTACGTTCAACATGTTGGGCATAACTCAATATGTTGATCGTAACGGTTCTAGAAACTTTCAAGAATAGACACTTAAGTGGATTCATGCTGAATGTAGCTTTATACATCCCTAAGTGAACATTCTTAGGAAATCCTCTCATCAGAAAACGTATCCCAATGAATTACCCATAATTGACTCCCAAATCCATCAGCCATTAGGGCGGTTTTCCTAAGACCTCCTCAGGGATTTCCGCCCCCAGTGACGTCAATATCAGTCTTCCCTAAAAGATTCGGAAATGAGAGAAGTGTTTTTCCCTTAACAACGGAATTTTCACGTTAAGGTAAAAAGGGAAACGAGGTTTCATTTGTTTAATGCAATACACGCAGAAAAAAATAATCGGGAATATGGAGTATTAATTTAAACGCACGTGCACGCAGGCACACGATTTTAATATTCTGTTACATAAAATGGCTTTATTTCTCATCTCTTATTTAGTTATAACACAGAAGAACAAAAAATAACTCAAGAAGAAAGAGAGACTGAACAAGAACGCGCAACGGCGCCCATCATGGAGCCCTTTAGGGACCTCCTCAGAAAGCCCACTGGAAAAAACGTTTACTGGGATAGTCAGCTACGTGACAAACTCCGGCAGGCACAGGAGGTCATCTGTCAATTAGCCAAGGACGGCTTGGCATATTACGACAAAACACGCCCTACGACGATAATGACGGATTGGAGTAAAGAAGGTATCGGGTTCGTAGTCCTTCAGCAGTATTGTATTTGTCAGTCAGCTGACAGCCCCTTTTGTTGCAAGGGCGGCTGGCGCCTTGCCCTGTGTGGTAGTCGACACCTCACCTCCTCTGAAGCTGGGTATGCCCCCGTAGAAGGAGAAGCCCTGGCAGTTACCTGGTGCTTGCGGAAGGCCAGGCTGTTCCTACTTGGGTGTCCTAATCTCACCATCATCACGGACCACCGTCCTCTCGTCAAGCTGCTGGGTGACAGAGCCCTCCAGGACGTCATCAACCCGAGATTATTCAACCTGAAAGAGAAGACACTCCAGTTCAAGTTCCACATGAAATACCTGCCCGGAAAAAGGAACACTGCCGCGGATTTTCTTTCAAGGTACCCGACCATGAGAGCACCCCGCGAAGCTTCCGACGTGGATTTGGAGGACGACATTCAAGTGGCAGTGGCATGTGCAACCGTGGCCGCCTTGGAACCGGATATCATCGTGTTGGATGAAGACTGCGTAAGGAGCGCCGCATCTAACGACCCTGTATATCAGCTCTTGCTTGCAAGGGTTGCAGCGGGCGACTGGCCCTAACAGAAGTCGCAAGAACTCGCTTGCCTTCGCCCCTTCTTCAGCGTTCAGGACCGGCTAGCCATCAACCAGGATCTGGTGACATACTCAGTGGACCAAGGATGTGTTCGCTTGGTTATACCCGAGGATTTACGCCGCCAGGTAGCCGCTAACCTACACGCAGGACACCAAGGCCTCGACTCGATGCTTAGAATAGGGGCCAGGCAGTCGGTCTATTGGCCGGGAATAGAAGGGGACCTTCAGCATTGCCGCGCCCGATGTACTTCATGCGATGAACATGCCCCCTCACTGCCTCCTGAAGAAATGATACACACGCCGCCTGCGGAATATCCCTTCCAGCAAGTCGTCGCAGATATGTTCCAGATAGAAGGCAGTGTATACATGGTGTATGCGGATAGACTAACAGGTTGGTTAGAAGTGGCTCATTTCCCCAATGGTGCCACGTCTAACAAAATCAGTAATCACCTTCGATCATATTTCTCGCGTTGGGGAGCCCCAGAACAAATTTCAACTGACGGAGGCACGAACTTGGCCAGCGAGGAGATGGAGGCCTTCTTCAAGAGATGGGAGGTCAAGGTCCAGCTGTCGTCGGCCCAGTATCCCCAGTCTAACGGCAGGGCAGAAGCAACTGTCAAATCGGCGAAGAGGCTACTCCGGGAAAATACATTAAAGGGTGGAGCCCTTGAGTCGGACAAAACGGCCCTGGCGATACTTCAGTATCTCAACACTCCTCTCAGGGAAATCAACAAGTCGCCGTCTCAGCTTGCAACGGGTCGCCAGCTGCGCGATGGGGTACCAACGGCCAGGAGACACCTGTTAGTAGACAGATATTGGAGGCAGACGATACGTCGGAGGGAGTTACAAGTGGCAAGGTCGCAGGAGGCGATGCGCATCCCTGGCACTACCAGAAGACTGCCGCCCATCGAACTAGGTACCCATGTACGCATACAAAACCAAGCTACCAAGCAATGGGATCGAACGGGTATAGTAACAGAAACAAAGCCCCATCGTCAGTACACCGTCAAGCTTAACGGGAGCGGCAGGCTGTCAAAAAGAAACAGACGACACCTGAGAGTCATCGCTCCGCCCTCTGGCACGCCCATGTCCCAGCACGAGTCCTCCGCAAACCATACCCCGACAGAACAGGGGACACGCACCACACAGGAGCCCAACGTCGTTGATAGACCCAGAAGAGCCGCTGGTAAACCCAAGTGGCTCAAAGACTTTGTAGAGTGATGTTATTATCTTTTGTATTCAGTTGCATCAGGAATTGATATTTCTTTTCAGAGAATTTATGTATTTTATTTCGTTTTTGTGTATGCATCGAGAAGTTAGCTTTAATTTTTTGTTTCTTCTCTTGTCTCATTTCTCATTGATCTAAGGGCATTTTTCCCTTTTTTTTTTTTTTTTTTGTGTCATGTATAAGAATGTTCTTGGAGGGGGGATGTACGATATGTTTTGTATTATTTTTCCCCTTTTTATTTTTGCCGTGTATAAGTATATTCTTGAGGGGGGGGTGTACGATATGTTCTTCGGCCATGCGCTGCCGAGCATGCATCTGTTATTGGTAATTCTGTATACGCTGTTGCGAGTCAGTTGGCTCCCGAGTATCCTGTAATAAAGTTCAGTCTCCAGGACGTTGTGTCATTGCAAACCCAACAGCTAGGTTCCATGTGATACTAAAATACTAAAATGAGATTGTCCAAGCCTTTAAAAAAAAGGATGAAGCTAATTGCCTATGGTAGTGGCTACCAATAGGTATGGGTTGCGATGGCTTTCATAGATAGTGAATTGCCAAATCTAGTAGTAGGTATCTAAGCCAAATTACTGATTTCTTACAGGCTATATAAAATTTTAGTTCAGTTACGGAGAAGTATTTCTTCTCTCTCTCTCTGTATTGATAAATTAATAAGGAATTTTCAGTATTTCCGTTAGGTTAATACCTAGATACCAAAACCATCTTAGAATGCTGTCTTCCTTTCCTACACCTGGGCTTCACCCCCTTTGGCCCCCATCTGACTTTAATATGCATCCGTAAGTAAACAGGCTGAGGCGGCGAAACATAAATTGAATAGATCAGAAAAAGTTTCAACAGCAATACAGACTTTCAAAGGAACTGTCCACTGAATTGTTAGAGAATAAAACCTCACTAACCTAATTCTCTGGACCAAAGAGGTTGGTATATCCAAGGCACTTGTGTATATATTATGTATGTATTGAGCATTATAAACTATTTATTCAGCTTTTCCTTCTTTTTTTTTATAAAGGGAAAACGTTCAAATTTCAATTTCCATTTCATCTTTTAGTGTATGTTCAATATGAAATTTTGGTCAAAAGCCAGACACTGAAAACTGTTTGACATTTAGCACCAGAAAACAATAAGAATAAGGAAGCACAAGGTCAAAATGGACTCCAGAAAGAGGAAAAGGAAAAAATAAATAGAAGGGCCTAGAGAAACTTATCTGCAGCTGATGCTTGAAGCTACTAGATCTGACAGCAACTCTATGAATCAGGCATCAGTTACTGGTCACTAACCCTCCCCCCACACAATCCTTAGGTTAGGTTACTTTACTTTGCCTTCATGCTAAATTGCACATTAGGTTCATCTAGTCTTATTACAATTTCCCTTCAGAATTTCAGCCTTTCCTCATTTATGCCATCCATGTCAGCTGCCTTTTATAATTTCACACTTCTGCCTTTTAAACCTCCCTCCTCTAAATAGGTCTTGCATTATCAGCTTTCTTCCTGTCTCATCTATGCAAGCAATACAGCACTTTTAGTATCTATAGTGTTGATTTTATCTATACAGTGTTGATTTTATATTGTATTTTTCCCCTTTTTATACATACTCTATCCTCACTTTTTCCTGGGCTGCTTTCTCTATTGGTACCTTTGGGTATATAGTTACTTGCTTTCTAATCGGGGTGACAATATAGTTAGTAATACGACTAATATAATACTCAGTGAGTTTTCCTAGACAATGTTTTTTTTCAGTCTTGATCATATTACTCCTTATATCTTTAATGAATTTAACAAACTTAATTTTCCTTTTTCTGCTCTTGAACAGTTTTCCTTCCTGTTGTGTTTAGACAGATACTTAGTACTTTAGTTATGAAAAGTTTGGTTGATGACAGTAATAGTGATGCAATATATTTCAGTTGCGTTTTTCTTTTATTTCTTTACCAGGAAAAATAATTTCTCCACGCAATCAATTTTTGGTAACCTTATGGTACATGGCAACTGGAAATTTCCAGTAGACATTGGGATATTGTTCAGATATGGCCCAGAGTAGTGTGTCGAGGTGCCTTACGGATGTTTAAGCTGCTATTGCCATCCTTGCACAATAATTTATCAAATTCCTAACTCCACAGGATGAGAACAAAATGATGATGGAGTTATCAAAAAAATAGCTGGAATGCTTGGTGTGATAGGCTGTGTGGATGGTACACATATATACCTATAGAGAGTCCAGGAGATCTTAATGCGGAATTGTACAGGTGCAGAAAAAACTTTTTTTCTATAAATGTCGTGGTTGTATGTGATGCTTCTTTGAGGTTCACTAATGTAATTGTAAATTGGCCAAGCAGTGCTCATAAGTCCAGAATATTTTCTACTTCAAGAGTAACAGAGCCTAGAGTCGGTCATGTATAGAGGTTTTTTGTTGGGAGACAGTGATTATCCATACCGTTCTTATATAATGACACCATTTCTTGCTCGCAATACACAAACATAGATGTTACAATGCTGCGCACATCAACATTCGCAATCTTATAGAACTTGCCAGAGGACTGCTTAAATAAAGGTTTGCAATTATCAATACTGGTCAGAGAAAAGTTGGATAAGGGTAGGCTCCACTTTGGAGGGGTGCCGATCGTAAAAATATTTGCCAAAAATACACTAATCAAGACAGGCTAATGAATTTATCAGGCATTATTAGCACTATAATAACGCATATTCTCTGTGAGTTTTATCATCCTACAGGGAAAATAAATGATTTTAAGAAAAAAAATGTACTGAAGGTCATTTGGTGATCGGTGAGAAACTACAGTCTTGAATAGAAATTCGGTCTGACAGAATGTTGGTATATTCCCTTGGAACATGCACATAAATCATTATCAAAATATAACAGTAAATAAAGCACGTAACAACAACAAAAAAAAAGAGAGCAACAACTGAAGCGAAAGCGCAGCCGATAAATATGGAAATCGCAAATATAAGAAAAAATATTATAGTTTCCCTCTAAATTGGTCGATGTCTTTTCTACGTTTTCTACGAGTAGTTTCATCTCAGAAAACCATTTTAGGGGTATCTAAAATATTTTTTCAAGTTTCTTGTCCTCAGAAAAATCGCTTTTTCTCTGGTTTGGTTTTTTCGGGAAGGGGGGGGGGGGGGGGGGGGGGGGGGGGGGGGTATTTGGGGGGGGGGGGGGGGGGGGTGTATTGTGCCTACATAATATAATTTTAGATGTTTTAGGCTGTCAAGTGACATAATAACTACAATCTCTCCGAAGGTTTTGTCCCTAAATCGAGGTTTGAATTTTTTCTGAATATTTCTTCCTAACTATAGCCTTATTTTTCGGCGGGGCTTTCGCTGAACTTACCTGGAGTTGTTGCTCTTTTTTTTGTTATTACGTGCTTACTTACTGTTCTATTTTGATAATACTTTATGTGCATGTTCTAGGGGATATACAAACATTGTCAGACCGAATTTCTATTCAAGACTGTAGTTTCTCACCGATCATCAAATAACCTTCAATACAAGGGGCCCTGAATTTCACATTTTTTTTCATAAAATCATTTATTTTCCCTATAGGATGATACAACTCAGAGATATGCGTTATTATAGTGCAAATAATGCCTGATAAAGTTTCATTTATGCCTGTCCTTGATTACTGTATTTTTGGCAAATATTTTTACGATCTCTTACGATCGGCACCCCTCCAAAGTGGAGCCTACCCATAATACTAAGAACATAATAATTGCTTGTGCAGTCCTTCATAATTGTGCAATAACAAACAGAATACCTCTACAGGATGAAGAAATTCTTGAATTGAATGATCCTGGTAACCCTGATCTAGGTATCATTGAAAGGGCTGACAATATACAAGGAGCTCAACGTAGAGCCCACATTGTTGACGGGTTTTTTTTTTTTTAAAAGTTTAAATAGATTATGTATTTATTTTCTGTTAATTAGGTTGAAAGTAGTACAAGGAACCCCCACTTTTGGTAATTTGCACTTTAATAACAATAAATCTATAATCTTATTATACTTGCATTAAAAAGCATTTTAAATATTGAATTGAATAAAGTGACAACACATTAACCCAAGAATGCTTTTGTCAGAGCTAACAGCTGTATGTAAGTTGAACATGATACCAAGAAAATTAAAATACACTTCTTATTGACTTGATGAAATATGAAAATACAACTAACATGTTTGCCTTTAAAAATGTATACTAATGGATTTATTATTTATTTTCTGGTTCATCCTGAAAAAAATATTCAATACCAAAGCAATCTATGGTTAAAAAGATGTAATTCATTCTAGATTACTAGAATTGACTGAACGAATAAATATTATTTTTTAACATAAGAAAAGATTTATTCAGGAACTATTACCATATTTGTCAATCTGACACCCTGAGAAAGACAAGACTGTTGTACTTGCAAGATGAAAATGGTGATAAAAAAAAATCTGAACACAACTTGTGATTCAGGTTCATTCATAGCTATCTGGACCTGTGGTTCAGGTCAAATCATAACACCATTACTTAGACCTTTACTTATGATGTCTAATATACATTATTTAGAAACAATGGTATAAGAATTATATCATAACAGGATACCAACGCAAGAGCCAGTGTCCTGCAGAAGGCGAGGGCAATCTTTAAGTAAGTATATATTAAAAATATGGCCAAAGTAATATGAGGGGCATTAAAATATTATACTAACCCTAAGATGTTCTAAACTCTGATTAATTGATAAATTATCCTGTTAGTACATATTATCCCTATCACAGCATAGGCTACCAATCTTGAAAATATAATTTCGAAGTAAATCTTGTAATGTATGATACTCAATACCTAATTTCACTTAACATCAGATTCATCAAAACAATATAATACTTAATATCAAGATGCAAATGAACATATATGATACTCAATACCTAATTTCACTTAACATCAGATACTTTAAAGCACTATTATATAATACCTAATATCACGATGCAAATGGACATATTAAACCTATGTAACAGCATACAAACTAAGAAATGAATATTTGGAAGTATACACTAACTTACAAATAGGAACACCTGATTCATGAGAGCACCTTCATATACCATAGGTATAAAATAAAATATATACTAACACTGCATCACAGCAAAGAAAAATATGAAATGGGGTTGGTTTGGTGTATGGAATTTAGACATAACGTCAAGCAATGGGGCAACTATGGCCATTCAGCATTAAAGAAATAATAAAGTTAAGTGAAGGCTGACCTTATGAGGAAACCTTCATTTAACAAACACACCTATCAGTGGAGCCATTTTTCTCTCCTAAAAGCAAACACGTGATCTATGGAAATAACACCTACTGTAACCCTAGCAATAAGGCACGAGTTGCGCATTGCTTCATAAGCAGATTTTGCAGTTAAGAAAAGCATTCAAGTTAGCAAACACAGTCATTGCCGATGAGTGCATTTCATTCATATTGTTAATCAATTTCACCTTTAGTTCATGCTCTTTTTTGGCCATTATATGTTGCTCCTTTTCATTTCCTATTCAGAGATTATGTAGTTCCTCTTGTCTTTCCTTACACTTGATGTATGCATCATCTAATTTTAATTTTTTGGTTGAAGAATGTGCTTCCACTATGGGTGTAGTAGACCAAGGTATTGGAGATATATCCCGTGATGTGTTGCGCAATTTTGGTGAAGTTCTGCCTAGAGTTATAATAAGCGTTGAAGGACGGGAAGTTTCGTAGGGAACTATGGGTTTAAAAATTATGTGTTCCATTGAAGACGGTACCAATGACGTAGCTGACCGATTAAGGAATGTGGATCTTGATTCACGATTAGACGAAACACCAGTTTCTGATTGTGCTGAGGTTGAAAGTAGTGTCTCCGTAATACCTGAAAATAGTGCTGAGGTTGAAGGCAAATCAGAGGTTGAAGGCAGTGGCTCTGTAATACCTGAAAATATTAGGCAAAATAAATAGTTGATCTACTGCACCTTAGATGTCATCTCTTCTGCAGCACTTCTAAACTGAGTATACAAATACTGGAACCTTTAGGGTCATACAGCATTAAAGTGTTATCTTCAACCCAGTCATCAATAATAAAAACATAACCATTTTGCTTTCCCCAAGGCACTACAAACTTTTCAGACAGGTAGAGTGTAATGGCCATCAAAAAGTTGAAGGTTCACTATTTAATCAATTTCATTCTTGGAAACCTCAGAGTACTTACTTATTTTAACATCATGTATGGGCTCTCCTGTTTCATCAACTGGATGAAATGTTTCAAGTAAATCTTTGTCCATGATCAATTCTGTCATCTGCGATGTGGCTATCACAAACTCTTCTGAATGGTTTCGAAGATCTGGTGGAGGACCACCACCAGTTCTGCATAGCTTTTTCTTGACAGTAGCATCTTCCTGCTTCACTCTAGTAAAAAAATATATATATTAGAATAAATAATGTTTTCCCATTGGCTTTCTAATGTATTCTAACAACTGTGACTTTAAAAATAGATTGAAATGAAATTTCAAAATATAAGAAGGTAAATGTCCAGGAGAAGGCCGCACCCGTTTTTCAAGTATTAACGACGAAAAACGGCAAAAAACGACCAGATTGGTGTTGTACATCGCATAGAACATGAGGAAATGAATAAAAAAGAAACTAAGAGTTACTCTTACACACAAAATCTAAGCATAAACCTACTACTTCAATTATGGGGGATCCCAGTGGGAAGCCGGGTTTTTGGTTGGGGGAAGGAGGAGAAAAGTGATTTTCGGGGCACTACCGAACCTAATACAACCACCTAACCTAACCTAGGGCCCTGTACCCCTACCTAGGCCTAGGGGGGGGGGCCTCCGCCCCCCCTGCGACCCCCCCATTAGGCCACTACCTAACACATCCATCAAACCAAATCCAAAGGGATGGTACTGCTGTATACATCGTTATACTACCACCATTATAATATACTCTATAAATTAATGAAGCTTACCTTAAACTGTTGGTTGATAAAGATGTGCTGCTGCTTTGAGGAAAACGTGAAGCCGTTGCAAGGTTCCCTGACATGCAACTTAAAGTAGGAAGTGGCCAGGTACCCGATGAATCCACTAGTTTTTCAATATTCCCCAAATAAGCTAAAACAAATTCACTGTAACTTAGGAAACAGTCAGGACAAGAAGCTGGAATTTCAACTTATTGTGCAATATGAGATGAAGTGCTTGCTACGGCCTCCATGTCTAAGAACAAACTGAAAAGCATGGGTAAGATAATGTATTGTCGCACTGAGAAAATTTTCAAACACCCGCGCCATTGGCCAAAGTTGATGAGGTGTAAGAAAATGAAACTGTGATTGGCCAAATGTTTTAAGACGTCATAGTGGACTAGTTTGTCTGCGGATCATAGTAGTTACAGGGCTCATTTGAGCTAAAAACAAGACACAGTCAACAATAACAACAGACTTAGAAAAATTCTGGGAGGAGACAAGAGTAGCGTGAGTTTGATCGTCAATATTTCGACTGTTATTGAATTTCACTAAATTATCTCACTCGTATACTACTACTTACATACATTCCTACACATTCTAGTAAAAATACATTGAATATCACTGATATCTTCATGCGGCCCTCTCCTAGACATTAACCTATAAGAAAAAAAACAGATTGTAATGAATTTCAAAATATAACGCAAAGCCTACCATCCTGTGTACTTCTCTTCCACCTCCAGAATAATGAGTAAAACATCTGTCGCATGATTGAATTTGTAATAAAAGTCATTTGAGCATTTACACAAATATTAATGAGCACTTAAGAAAATAATTTGACCTTTGTGTGGCTGGAAATGGCTGCACATTATAAAGCATAATAAGGGAAACAACCGAGTGGCCTAGCTGATCCAGTCTTGCCCGCTTGTTGATCCACCCTCCAAAAAAGTTCTTTAACACGTCCTGACACTGGACACACGGTCATGAGTCATCGGTGGTGGGAGCAACACCTCAAGACCTGTACCCTCCTTTCGAAGTAGGCAAAAGTACTTTTTCGGAGTGTGGATCAACAAGTGGGCAAGACTGGATCAGCTAGTCCTCTCGGTTGTTTCCCCTAATACCACTAGAGTTAATGTAGCCTAGCCTGAGCAGTTCACATAGTTGCCACAATCTATCGTAGCCCAGACTGGTAGACATTATGCAGCCTTCAGGCTTCAGACATGCTAGCATAAATGTGAACTCAATTAAAAAAAAAAAAAAAAAGAACAAAAGGTTAGCCTATTTCAGGTGTTGCCCAATCCAAATCATTTGACCACCTGCAGACAAGAGCCAAGATCTCAAATGTTGGCACAAACTTTTGAAAACAATCACTTGGCCCAGTTTGCAAGTAGGTATCACACGTTAGGGTAAAACAGTATTTATACTTCGGAAAATCTCGTATAGCTACCCATAAGAAAAATAGCCAAAGTTTACCATCAATTTTTACAGTAATAAACTGGCTGTAAGCTAATAAATGTTTAATTTAGTTGCAAATCCATCCATTAACAATACGATAAAACTACTGTGTGCTCTAGCCCTTCTATCCACCAGGAAATTGTAAGATCCTCCGAATAGCTATTCTAAACCTAAATTAGATTACCCAAATTTCCAATGATAGACATTAATAAATAAAAATCCATATCAAATTATACAAACCTAATGCCTGATACACCAACTGCTTTTGTAATAAGCTAGACATTACTAACCTAACCTTTCCTAGAGCACCCCTCACATCCCCTATGATTTGCTTAGCATAGCCTAACCCAACCTATTCTACTATGCCCCATTCTATTTATTTGAAGATAATATATTTATATGATATAATAGCTTTAGATGATAAAATAGTGTTCCCTTGGATAAGCTACACTAGGCTAGCCTGATGCGAGTAGCGTTAACAATTGAGGAAGCAGCACTAGCCTAGGCCTTTCATAGCATAAATTTATTTTAACCTAACTGATAGTTTACACACCATTTTGCCCACAGCGGCCTAAATTTTCTCTGACTACAATTGCAAAACAAACATGCATCCTTACTTGGTCAAAACAGCGCTTGACCTGCATTGATGACCGTGGAGGTTGGTCTTGATACATGGCATTGAACTTCAAAGTAATTTCTTGCCATGCTTGACGTTTTCTTTCCAAAGTTCTACTTCCCGTAGATTGTTCGTTGGTTACACTCATGCTTGTTCATCAAATTAAGCAGCATTAAATGCTGAGAATCAGCTACTGGGGGGTGCACGCTCCATATTCCAGTATCCTGGTAACTTGGCAAGTTGCGTAAATTGCTCGCGGTAACTGTTTGTTCAGATTTCCACGCCATATCAGGACAGCAAATATCAAGTATACAAAATATACTACAGATATGCAGTATCTTTTTATAATAAATAATAAAGACATAAAGTCATTTCAATTTAGCATTATGGTAATAAAAGAAGTTGTCTATGATACTGATACAGCCTTTAATCATCGATTCCAGTCATTTCATTCCCAGTAATCGCATATGTAGGTAAAACTGTTCAGCCAGTGAGGCAATGCGATGGGAGTTCGGCCGTCGTACGATTTCTGGATACCACGACAACCCTTCGTTTGAGATCATACAACAACGATCGCCTTTGTATTGACAAATGCGGTCGTATGATTTCTGGATATGGCCCTAAGATCGACGGAAGATATAACATGCAAAAATGATGCATTTGCTAGGCCTAGGTGCCTCTTGATACGCCACCTCACCGATACTGAAAATGAAGCCTGGACCTATAATATGATTTCACATCATGTTATTTCCTCCTTAAGTTACTTTGGGCAATCTTACAATACTCACAATACTTAGCACTTAGGGCCGTATCCAGAAATCATACGATCGCATTTGTCAATACGAAGGCGATCGCGGTAGTATGGTCTCAAACGAAGGGTTGTCGTAGTATCCAGAAATCGTACGACGGCCGAACTCCCATAGCATTGCCTCACTGGCTAAACAGGCTTACCAACATATGCGATTACTGGGAATGAAATGACTGGAATCGATGATTACAAGGCTGTATCAGTATCATAGACAATTTCTTTTATTACCATAATGCTAAATTAAAATGGCTTTATGTCTTTACTATTTATTATAAAAAGATACTACATATCTGTAGTATATTTTGTATACTTGATATTGGCTGTCCTGATTTGGCGCGGAAATCTGAACAAACAGTTACCGCAAGCAATCTACGCAACTCACCAAGATACGAAGTTACCCGGAATATGGAGCGTGCACCCCCAGTAGCTGATTCTCAGCGTTTAATGCTGCTTAATTTGATAAAGGAACATGAGAGTGTTATCAACGACTGATCGACGGGAAGTAGAACTTTGGAAAGAAAACGTCAGGCATGGCAAGAAATTACTTAGAAGTTCAACGCCATGTATCCAGACCAACCTCCACGGTCATCAATGCAGGTCAAGCTCTATTTCGACCACGTAAAACGCAAGTAAGGATGCATTTTTGTTTTGTAATTGTAGTCAGAGCAAATTTAGGCCGCTGGGGGCAAAATGGTTTGTAAACTGTTAGGTAGTTTAAAGATATTTATGCTATGCAAGGCCTAGGCCAGTGCTGCTTGTTCAATTGTTAGCACTAATCACATCAGGCTAGCCTAGCGTAGCTAATCCAAGGGAACACCATTTTATCATCTAAAGTTATTATATTATATAAATATATTATCTTCAAATAAATAGAATGGAGCATAGAATAGGTTGGGTAAGGCTATGCTAACCAAACCATAGGGGGTGTGAGGGGTGCTCTAGGAAAGGTTAGGTTAGTAATGTCTAGCTTATTACAAAAGCAGTTGGTGCATCAGGCATTAGATATGTATAATTTGATATGGATTTTTAATGTCTATCATAGGAAATTTGGGTAATATTCTAATTTAGGTTTAGAATACCTATGTGGAGGATCTTACAATTTCCTGGTGGATAGAAGGGCTAGAGCATACAGCAGTTTTATTGTATTTTTAATGGGTGGATTTCCAAATAAATAAAACATTTATTAGCTTACAGCCAGTTTATTACTGTAAAAATTGATGGTAAAACTTTGGCTATTTTTCTTATGGGTAGCTATATGAGATTTTCCGAAGTATAAATACTGTTTTACCCTAACGGGTGAAACCAGCTTGCAAACTGGTCCCAGTTATTGTTTTTAAAAGAATAAGCCAACATTTGAGATCTTGGCTCTTGTCTGCAGGTGGTCAAATGATTTGGATTGGGCAACACCTGAAATAGGCTAACCTTTTGTTCTTTTTTTTTGTTAATTGAGTTCACATCTATGCTTGCATGTCTGAAGCCTGAAGACTGCATAATGCCTACCAGTCTTGGCTACAATAGATTGTGGCAACTATGTGAACTGCTCAGGCTAGGCTACAATAACTCAAGTGGGTAATAGGGGAAACAACCGAGTGGACTAGCTGATCCAGTCTTGCCCGCTTGTTGATCTACCCTCCGAAAAAGTACTTTTGCTTACTTCGAAAGGAGGGTAGAGGTCTTGCTCCCACCACCGATGACTCATGACCGGTGCACATCTCCAGTGTCAGGACGTGTTAAAGTACTTTTTCGGAGGGTGGATCAACAAGCGGGCAAGACTGGATCAGCTAGGCCACTCGGTTGTTTCTCTTATTATGCTTTATAATGTGCAGCCCACATTTCCAGCCACACAAAGGTCACATTATTTTCTTCTTAAGAGCTCATTAATATTTGTGTAAATGCTCAAATGACTTTACTTATGAATTCAATCATGCGACAGATGTTTTACTCATTATTCTGGAGGTGGAAGAGAAGTACACAGGATGGTAGGCTTTGTGTTATATTTTGAAATTTCATTACAATCTGTTTTTTTTTATATTTTGAAATTTCATTACAATCTGTTTTTTTTTATATTTTGAAATTTCATTACAATCTGTTTTTAAAGTCACAGTTGTTAGAATATATTAGAAAGCCAATGGGAAAACATATTTTTATTCTAATATATATTTTTTTACTAGAGTGAAGCAGGAAGATGCTGCTGTCAAGAAAAAGCTATGCAGAACTGGTGGTGGTCCTCCACCAGATCTTCGAAACCATTCAGAAGAGTTTGTGATAGCTGCATCGCTGATGACAGAAGAATTGGTCATGGACAAAGATCTTGAAACATTTCATCCAGTTGATGAAACAGGAGAGCCCATACATGATGTTAAAATAAGTAAGTACTCTGATGTTTTCAAGAATGAAATTGATAAAATAGTGAACCTTCAAACTTTTTGATGGCCATTACACTCTAACTGTCTGGAAAGTTTGTAATGCTTTGGGGGAATGCAAAATGGTTATGTTTTTATGATTGATGACTGGGTTTAAAATAATATTTTAATGCTGTATGACCCTAAAGGTTCCAGCACTTGTATACTCAGTTTAGAAGTGCTGCAGAAGAGATTTACATCTGAGGTGCAGTAGATCAGTTATTTATTTTACCTAATATTTTCAGGTATTACGGAGCCACTGCCTTCAACCTCTGATTTGCCTTCAATCTCAGCACTATTTTCAGGTATTACGGAGACACTACTTTCAACCTCAGCACAATCAGAAACTGGTGTTTCGTCTAATCGTGAATCAAGATCCACATTCCTTAATCGGTCAGCTACGTCATTGGTACCGTCTTCAATGGAACACTTAATTTTTAAACCCATAGTTCCCCATGAAACTTCCCGTCCTTCAACGCCTATTGTAACTCAGGGCAGAACTTCACCAAAATTGCGCAACACATCACGGGATGTATCTCCAATACCTCGGTCTTCTACACTCATAGTGGAAGCACATTCTTCAACCAAAAAATTAAAGTTAGACAATGCATACATCAAGTGTAGGGAAAGACAAGAGGAACTGCATAATCTCCGAATAGAAAATGAAAAGGAGCAACATATAATGGCCAAAAAAGAGCATGAACTAAAGGTGAAATTAATTAACAATATGAATTAATTTGTGGATGATATGCACTCATCAGCAATGTCTGTTTGCTAACTTGAATGCTTTTCTTAATAGTGCAAAATCTGCCTATGAAGCAATGAATAAACTAAGTATTGGTTGTTGGTTGGTTTATGGAATTTAGCCTTATTGCTAGGGTTACAGTAGGTGTTATTTCCATAGACCACGTTGTTTTTGCTTTTAGGAGAGAAAATTGGCTCCACTGATAGGTGTGTTTGTTAAATGAAGGTTTCATCATAAGGTCAGCCTTCACTTAATCTTATCATTTCTTTAAAGCTGAATAGCCATAGTTGCCCCATTGCTTGGAATTATGTCTAAATTCCATAAACCAAACCAACCCCATTTCATCTTTTTCTATGCTGTGATGTAGTGTTAGTATATATTTTATTTTGTACCTATGGTATATGAAGGTGCTCTCATGAATCAGGTTTTCCTATTTGTAAGTTAATTAATTGATACCAAATAGTACAATGTATACGTACTTTCAAATAATCATTTCTTAGTTTGTATGCTGTTAAATAGGTTTAGTATTTCCATTTGCATCGTGATATTAGGTATTATATATAATACCTAATATCACGATGTGATATTAGTGCGTTAATGAATTTGATGTTAAGTGAAATTAGGTATTGAGTATCATATATGTCCATTTGCATCTTGATATTAGGTATTATATTATTTTGATGAATCTGATGTTAAGTGAAATTAGGTAGTGAGTATCATACATTACAATGTTTACTTCGAAATTATATTTTCAGAATTGGTAGCCTATGCTGTGATAGGGATAATATGTACTAACAGGATAATTTATCAGTTAATCAGTGTTTAGAACTTATTAGGTCTAGTATAATATTTTATTGTCCCTCTTATTACTTTGGCCATATTTTTTATATACTTACTCTCCTTCTACTGGACACTGGCTCTTGCGTTGGCAGCCCGTTACGATATAATTCTTAAACCAGTGTTTCTGAATAATGTATATTAGACATCATAAGTAAAGTTCTAAATAATGGTGTTATGATTGGACCTGAACCACAGGTCCAGATAGCTATGATTTAACTTGAATCACAAGTTGTATTAAAAAATTTTTTATCACCATTTTCATCTTGCAAGTACAACAGTCTTGTATTTCTCAGGGTGTCAGATAGACAACTATGGTAAGAGTTCCTGAATAAATCTTTTCTTATGTTAAAAAATAATATCCTTTATCCTTTCAGTCAATTCTAGTACTAATCTAGAATGAATTGCCTCTTTTTAACCATAGATTGCTTTTGTCATTGAATATTTTTTTAAGGATGAACCAGAAAATAAATAAAATAAATCCATTAGAGTACCTTTTTAAAGGCAAACATGTAATTTATATTTTCATTTTTCATTAAGTCAATAAGAAGTGTATTTAATTTTCTTGGTATCGTGTTCAGTTTACCTAGAACATACAGCTTTCAGCTCTAACAAAAGTATTCTTGGGTTAATGTGTTGTCACTTTATTCAATTCAATATTTAAAATGGTTCTTAAATAATACAAGTAATAAGATTATAGATTTATTGTAGTTAAAGTGCAAATTACCTGAACTGGGGGTTCCTTGCACTACTTTAAACCTAATTAACAGAAAATAAATACAATCTATTTAAACTATAAAAAGAACTTGTCAACAATGTGGGCCCTACGTTGACCTCCTTGGATATTGTCAGCTCTTTCAATGATACCCACATCAGGATCATCCAATTCAAGATTTTCTTCATCCTGTAGAGGTATCCTGTTTGTTATTGCACAATTATGAAGAACTGCACAAGCAATTATTATGTTCTTAGTATTATTCAACTTAGTTCTGACCGGTATTGATAACACTGCAAACCTTTATTTAAGCAGTCCTCTGGCATGTTCTATAAGATTGTGAGTTTTGATGTGCACAGCATTGTAACGTCTTATGTTTATGTGTATTGCGAGCAAGAAATGGTCTCATTATATAAGAACGGCTTGGATGATCACTCTCTCCCAACAAAAACCTCTATACATGCCCGACTCAAGGCTCTGTTAGTCTTGAAGTAGAAAATATTCTGCAGTCATGAGCACTGCTTGGCCAATTTATAATTACGTTATTGAACCTCAAAGAAGCAGCACATACAACCATGACATTTAGAGAAAAAAGGTTTTTTCTGCACCTCTAAAATTCCGCATTAGGACCTCCTGGACTCTTTAAGTGTACCATCCACACAGCCTATCAAACCAGGCATTCCAGCTATTTGTGATAACTCCATCATCATTTTGTTCTCATCCTGTGGAGTTAGGAATTTGATAAATTATTGTGCAAGGATGGCAATAGCAGCATAAACATCCGTAAGGCACCTCGACACACTACTCTGGGCCATATCTGAACAATCTCCCAATGTCTACTGGAAATTTTCCAGTTGCCATGTACCTTAAGGTTACCAAAAATTGATTACGTGGAGAAATTAGTTTTCCTAGTTAAGAAATAAAAGAAAAACAACTGTAATATACTTCATTACTATTACTGTCATCAACCAAACTCTTCATAACTTAAGTAGTAAGTATCTGTCCAAACACAACAGGAAGGAAAATTGTTCTAGCTGGAAAAAGGAAATTAGTTTCTTAAATTCCTAAAAGATATATGGAGTAATATGATCAGGACTGAAAAAAAACATTGTCCAGGAAAACTCACAGATTATTATATTAGTAGTAGTAGTAGTATTACTAACTAGACTGTCACCCCGATTAGATAGCAAGTAACTATATACTCAAGGGTATCAATTGGGAAAGCAGCCCAGGAAAAAGTGAGGATAGAATATGTATAAAAAGGAAAAAAATACAATATAAAATCAACACTGTATAGATACTAAAAGTGCTGTGATTACTTGCATAGATGAGACAGGAAGAATTCTGAAAATGTGAGACCTATTTAGAGGAGAAAGGTTTAATAGGCAGTAGAAGTGTGAAATTTGAAAAGGCAGCTGAAATGGATGGCATAAATGAGGAAATGCTGAAATTCTGAAGGGAAATTGTAAAAAGACTGGATGAACCTAATTGCAATTTAGCATGAAGGCAAAGTAAGGTAACCTAACCTAAGGAATCTATGGGGGAGGGTTAGTGACCAGTAACTGGTGCCTGATTCACATAGCTGCTGTCAGATTTAGCCTCAAGCATCAGCTGCTGGTGCGGATAAGTTTTTCTAGGCATTTTATTTTCTTTTCTTTTCCTCTTACTGGAGTCCATTTTGACCTTGAGCTTCCTTATTCTTGTGCTTATTAAGTTTTCTGATGCTAAATGTCAAACAGTTTTCAGAGTTTGGCTTCTGACCAAAATTTCATATTGAACATACACTATAAGATGAAATGGAAATTGAAATTTGAATGTTTTCCCTGGGTTAAAAAAACGAAGGCAAAGCTGAATAATTAGTGTTTCTAATGTTCAATACATACCTACATAATATATACACAAGTGCCTTGGATATACCCTCTTTGGTCCAGAGAATTAGGTAACTGAGGTCCTATTCTCTAACAATTCAGTGGACAGTTCCTTTGAAAGTCTGTATCACTGTTGAAACTTTTTCTGAGTAATACAAAAGATGAGCTATTCAAGAGTGATACAAAAGATGAGCTACGTATTCAGTTTTTGTTTTGCAGCCTCTGCCTGTTTACTTATGGATGCATATTTAAGTCAGGTGGGGTCCAAGGAGTGAAGCCCAGGGCAGGAAAGGTACACAGCATTCTAAGATGGTTTTGGTATCTAGGTATTAACCTAACGGAAATGCTTCTCTCCGTAACTGAACTAGAATTTTATATAGCCTGTCAGAAATCAGTAATATGGCTTACCACTAAAGGTTTACCTAGATTTGGCAATTCACTGCCTGTGGAAGTTATCGCAATCCATACCTACTGGTAGCTACTAGGGTAGATCACCACGGCAGGCCAAACAGGCCACCTACATTCAACGCTTGCCACCCTCCGAAAAAGTACATTATAACGCGTCCTGACACCCGAGATGGGCATCAGTCGCGACTTGTTGTTGGTGAGAAACGGAGCTAAAGACCTCTACTCTCCTTTCGAAGTAAGTATTTTCTCCAAAGTTAGAAATTAAGGCCAAATTTTAAGATTTAAACAGAGGGTACTGAAAATGGCGCCCACGGCAGTGGAAATCTCACCAAAACGCTTTAGAAATTTTTACTTACAACTAAAAATGTTTTGAAGATTGACGCCATCTCGATGTTTACGGAGTCGCTTGTGTCAACAAACTTTCCATTTCCTGTGATAAATCCGCACACCACTTGTACCCACAGACGCTGGAGCACTTTTATCACAACAATCGAAACGATTTCTCACCAACAAACAAGCCAGGAGTAAACAGCTGTTTTGGTAGAAGATGAAGAGAAGCGTGCTCTTAGCTAATTTTTAAATAAGTAGTAAAACATCAATATTTTACATATTTATGATGATTAATTTGAAAATATTCGTTATTGAAAAAGTAACTCGACTCTGACTCAAATTTAAGTAATTATTTTTCTGAATTAGAACGTTCTTTTAAGTTCTGTATTATGACGTCACGACATCTTGACTTTCGTACCTATTGTAAATAATTGCTATACTCAACTGTCATTGCAGAACAGTTTACCAGTTATTCATGCAGATTGTTATCAGCTATACATGTAATTGTTATAAATCGTAATGCGCATATATATCTTTATTATTTACTTTTTGGATATATGAAGATGTTTTACTGCTGGATTATCGCCGTAGTGTGACGCAATTGTTTTCGGTCCTTGGGCCTCTGTTTTCGCACCATAAGAAATTATGAGGCCGAATTTGCAATGACCAGAAAGTCGTTAAAAAGAGGAAAGTTAGCATTGAGGGGCATATGTTTTGACTGAGAAAAATACAAATTTATTCAATAGCTAGCTTGTAAAAAATACTTGGTTATAAAAACTTGATTGACAACTAAGCAGCATGTCAACTATGGGTTTCAGAGACAGTGCAAGCACGTTTTTGGGCAATACCTATTTCTGTAACGAACACTCGTAACAGAACGAGATTTTGCTATAGTGCATTACACCCAGTGCCGTAATTTATAAGGGTATCGTGAATCACTAATCGTAAAGAATAACGACACTTGTCCTTGTACCAAGAGACAAAAACTCCATTATGCAGAAATGGATACGAACACGCGTATAAAGCTCCACCTACCCTCTCCCCACCCCCCCCCCCCCCCCCCCCCCCCCCCCCCCCCCCCCCCCCCCCCCCCCCCCCCCCACCCCCCACCCCACCCCCCCCCCCCCCCCCCCTCCACCGCCATCCCTTTTCTTCTTCGTTTCTCCGCCTTCCTTTCTCTCTCTCTCTCTGTTGCCATTCGGTATGTGTTGACCCTCCAAACTGGGTATAAGAATACACACAAAACGTTGAAATTGGGGAAATTAGGCAATGTATTGGAAGTATATATACATAAATATTAAAGCAATTTTCTCATTATTGCATTACTATGACAACTAGAATTCATGGAAACAGTTTTATAATAATGAATCGGCGTATGTGTGAAGCCTCCACTAATGTGGCAACGATGATTTTGCCATTCTTAGCATGCAACATTAAAGGTTACATTTATTTCTGGCATACGGTTATTAAAGAAATTCAAATACTAATATAGACTGAAATCAATGAAAAGTGCTAGCAAAAACAAAAACGCAAAAAAAAAAAAAAAAAAAAAATGTGTATATAATCCACTTATCCGTAGTCGTTCCTCTATGGTTTTCGGCAGCCAGATGTACGAAAACGTTAGAAACATTTGATTGTATCTACTTTAGAAATATCTGTAATTTTTCGGGTAATTTGGTTGCAAAAAGGGATAGTATACATGAATTAAATAAAAAAATTTAAATAACAAAGTAAATTTGAACTAAATAACGAGTAAAGTAAACAATTTAAGGAATAAAACTTTGCAGTTTCGCCGTCTGCTGTTTGTAACTGTGTTTGTGGCGCGCGCGCTTAGGAACCAGGAACAGCAACTTGTTTAAAGTGCAATGTGGCGTGAACTGAGACCAAAAATGTGTATAATAACAATCAAATAAGCACCGTGGAGTTTCAGTTGTGATGGCAGTAAGGATAAAAACCACAGATTACAAGGTAAGAATGAATTCAGTTCAAACCATAACCCCGGGAATAACAAGTTTCATACTTTCACTAATATAGGCAACAAAATGTTGTTTTATTGTGCTGATTACAACTGCAATCTTGAGTAAGATTAATAAACGTTACATACGTACGCTAACATTGTTCAAATGATTGCTGGGAAGGCTGGGAAAGATGATTTTCGTCACTGATCAGAACCTGTACATCCCACGGTAGCCGCCATATTGGATTTCAAAACTGCCTTGAAAACATATTTTACGAGGAGCGTCACATGCTTATTTTAGTTCGTATGGGGTTTCATATATCACATTATGTTGACGAAACTTCAATCTTTTGAATGGTATGCTTGGAGTTGTAATTGTATTCCTTCTTGTTTCACCATTTAAATATCGAGTGAATAAGACCTGTCCACCGTGATAAGGGTTGGTAATCGCTGGTTTTTCCCCTTAGATGATATTATAGGAGATATCTTCCATTT
>NC_087223.1:630619-653108 GCF_015104395.2 Macrobrachium nipponense
ACAAAATATGGATTACAAATATATATATGAAATAGAAAATAGAAACCTCTAAATCCTAGGTAGACCCAGTCAATCTTTTCGAAGTCTATACATCAAAAGCGACCTTATCTGTTCCAATTCTAGTTTCGGGAATGAGTTCCTGTCCCATCCAGCCTGTGATAAAGCGCTTTGTGGAACGTTTTCTTGGGACGTTTTAATGGAACGTTTTGGAATGTTTTGGTGGAACGCCTTTCCTCCTTTCTTTGCAATAAGGGACAGCTGTGAGTTGATGTCAACACTTTCAATAAAAAAACAAAAAAATGTTTTTGGGTCATTTTATTTAGTCATTTTTTTTTGGGGATGTTTGTAGCAATAGAGCTTCTCTCTCTCTCTCTCTCTCTCTCTCTCTCTCTCTCTCTCTCTCTCTCTCTCTCTCCGATATCTACAACTGTTCTCAACAAGTAGTTTCAACTGCTTCAAAGGATTCCGTCTGAAATTACCAACATTTTCAAAATTAGGTTTTTTTGTACCCTTTTTGAAAAGTAGTGACTGAGAAGCACAGTTGTATCGAGACGCCCCTTCGAGTTCAAATTACAAAACAAGATTTTGTAATCTCCAAAGAACCTCTAAAGTCGTGGACCAATTTTCCTAATTAGGTTTTTCGTACCCTTCAAAAATAAAGTAATTAAAGACACATTACAGCTGTATCGAGACGCCTCTTTGAGTTCAAAATTACAAAATCTTGTTTTGTAATCTCTGACGAGTCCAGCTGGGAACCAGATTTCCTAATAGGTTCTTATAAGAAGTGGAGATGACACTTGTGGACCCCCCCAAAGTATATAATCGTCTCAGGAATTCCGTGATTAGTTTCTCTCTTGAATTTCCTGAACTTTCACTTGACTTTCTCCCTTTCTTCACCATTTCTTAGATTTTCTCTCTTTTCTAAACTTTCTAAAGCCTTTCTAATGTCCTTAGAAAGTTTAGTTTGAAGAGAAGTGAATGTTTGTTTAGAATTAATGGTGGTATTAAGTGTGATGATAGAAAATAAAACATCGAATAATAATAATAATAATAATAATAATAATAATAATAATAATAATAATAATAATAATAATAATAATAATAATAATAATAGGCAAAGTAACGAGAACTGAAGGGATAAAGCTACCAGATGGGAGCAACATCAAACACATAGATGAGACAGGATACAAATACCTGGGAATAATGGAAGGAGGGATATAAAACACCAAGAGATGAAGGACACGATTAGGAAAGAATATATGCAGAGACTCAAGCGATACTCAAGTCAAAACTCAACGCCGGAAATATGATAGCCATAAACACTGGCAGTGCCAGTAATCAGATACAGCGCAGGAATAGTGGAATGGACAAAGGCAGAACTCCGCAGCATAGATCAGAAAACCAGGAAACATATGACAATACACAAAGCACTACACCCCAAGAGCAAATACGGACAGACTATACATAACACGAAGGAAGGAGGGAGAGGACTACTCAGTATAGAGGACTGCGTCAACATCGAAAACAGAGCACTGGGGGCAATATCTGAAAACCAGTGAAGACGAGTGGCTAAAGAGTGCATGGGAAGAAGGACTAATAAAGCAGACGAAGACCCAGAATATACAGAGACAGGAGAAAGACAGAAAGAACAGAGGACTGGCACAAACAAACCAATGCACGGACAATACATGAGACAGACTAAAGAACTAGCCAGCGATGACAATTGGCAATGGCTACAGAGGGGAGAGCTAAAGAAGGAAACTGAAGGAATGATAACAGCGGCACAAGATCAGGCCCTAAGAACCAGATATGTTCAAAGTACGATAGACGGAAAATACATCTCTCCCATATGTAGGAAGTGCAATAAACGAAAGTGAAACCATAAACCACATAGCAAGTGAATGCCCGCACTTGCACAGAACCAGTACAAAAGAGGCATGATTCAGTAGCAAAAGCCCTCCACTGGAGCCTGTGCAAGAAACATCAGCTACCTTGCAGTAATAAGTGGTACGAGCACCAACCTGATGGAGTGATAGAAAACGATCACGCAAAGATCCTCTGGGACTATGGTATCAGAACAGATAGGGTGATACGTGCAAACAGACCAGACGTGACGTTGATTGACAAGGTCAAGAAGAAAGTATCACTCATTGATGTCGCAATACCATGGGTCATCAGAGTTGAAGAGAAAGAGAGGGAAAAATTGGATAAGTATCAAGATCTGAAAATAGAAATAAGAAGGATATGGGATATGCCAGAGCAAATCGTACCCATAATCATAGGAGCACTAGGCACGATCCCAAGATCCCTGAAAAGGAATCTAGAAAAACTAGAGGCTGAAGTAGCTCCGGGCCTCATGCAGAAGAGTGTGATCCTAGAAACGGCACACATAGTAAGAAGAGTGATGGACTCCTAAGGAGGCAGGATGCAACCCGGAACCCCACACTATAAATACCACCCAGTCGAATTGGAGGACTGTGATAGAGCCATAATAATAAAAAGAGAAAAATGTCCTATAATTCAGATATATTTTCTTTATCATAAGAATGATAACAACAGATTAAAACTATAATTTCAATTGAGAGAGAGAGAGAGAGAGAGAGAGAGAGAGAGAGAGAGAGAGAGAGAGAGAGAGAGAGAGAGAGAGGCTGGGCCAGGTGTCGGTGAAAACAATAACCACCACAGAAACAGTTTAATTGAAAAATAATGTAAGCATTTTTTGTTTTATATTTTATAAAAACATTGGACTATTGGAATGACTTTAGGCGTTTTTCCAAGCAGTTTTCTTTTAGAATTAGCGTAGAGGCCAAAGGGGAAGGCAACCATATAACCTCAGCTAACTCAGTAGGAAGAGAATCCGATAATTTAGAGTTAATTTGCCCTTCGATGAATTTACTGTGGTTTTAAAAATTGGCTGCTGTGATCTCTAAAGACTTTCTTGTGCCATACTTGTGGGTTAACTAGGAATCTCTCTCTCTCTCTCTCTCTCTCTCTCTCTCTCTCTCTCTCTCTCTCTCTCTATGTGAATGAATTCTTAAGTAACATCTTATAATTTCGATGTTGCTTTGGTACCTATCATATTTATTGGCCACTGGTCCCATTCCCTTCGTCCACGTTAGTCTTCTCTTTCCTCCCAGCCACATTTCAACAGTTTTCAGTCCTTATTGTCTGGCCTATCCTCCACATTTCAATATTATTCCCTCATTATATTGCTGTTTTTATCAAGACTTTTGTGCTAGGCCTATGTCTGCCGCGATCCTTAAGTAGTCTGACTCGTTCTATTGGTTTCTAGCTGCGTTCAGTATCTCACCGCCTCATTCAACAATGTCTCTCAACGCGGACGAAGTTTTGTCTCGCCAGATGGGACCTTCTTGAACGCGTCCCCTGTCATCTGTTGGGAGACTCGAAATTGGTTCACCAGGAAACCCCCCAAAAATAATTTCTTCAATCTTTTTCCGTCTCTTATTATTCCCTCTTCTCTCTTCACTTTTTCGCTTTCATATTATGAAAGCCAGACGCTTCTTGCATACATAGATGTCAGAAAACCGCCTCCGGCGATAGCGTTTTTGCGCCACATAACAAAAGAACTTCTTCACTTTCATCAGATGTTGACATTTCTGTTTCGTCTTCTTCTTCTTGTTCGCCAGAGTGAGACACCAGGACCTGGAAAGTCAATTATGGAGTGCTATGCAGCCAGCCTGTTTGGGACTCTCTCTCTCTCTCTCTCTCTCTCTGCGAGGAATATGGAGTGACATTAATATGGAGGTCAGCAATCTAGTCGAATTTCTGATTATGACTGTAAGCGGTTTATACCTTTCTGGGTGAATATTTTTAATAATAATAATAATAATAATAATAATAATAATAATAATAATAATAATAATAATAATAATAATAATAATAATTATTATTATAATTATTATTCGTGTTTAAGAAAATATTGACAGCATAACTTAATTCATTAATTAAAAGGATGTCTTTAGAAGATTAATCTCAGAGTTACCAGGAGGTAAATAGCTGATTGACGCCGGGCGCCTTTGGATGAGATGCCACTGGAATGGGAACAGGTGATTGGATTCCCACTGGAATCAGCGCAGTAACCTGGAATGAAAGGCGTGTGGAAAGGTTTCTCGTTGCTCTCTCTCTCTCTGCTGTCGATAATTTAGCCTCATATGCCCTAAGGATAGTCTTAGCTAGTCTTCAAGAATGAGGCTGTGAGCCCCCAGCCCAAAACATTTTCCTGGCTCCAGAAGATGCTAGTTACCATCCACATCTGGGTCAGCTAACCGCTAGCGATTTAAACTCCCCAAAAAACGTGTGGTGTCCCCCAGCTGTAGAATTTTGTCCACAACTTCACTGGATGCAAATTCAGAGGAGATTAATAGATATTAGAAGACATTTTTGAGGGATATTGGAACCGAGTCGCTGTATGATATAAGTGCGTCTCAGCGGTTCGGTATGCATTCAACGGTTGGGCATATGGCAAGCTGTTGATTGTACGTTCAAAGGCTGAGCAAACAGAGTAGACATTCAACAGTTG
The DNA here is from genome assembly GCF_015104395.2 of Macrobrachium nipponense. NCBI lineage: Eukaryota > Metazoa > Arthropoda > Malacostraca > Decapoda > Palaemonidae > Macrobrachium > Macrobrachium nipponense. The sequence goes on from NC_087223.1 coordinate 635,160, forward strand.
GGGATACGCTCAGCAGTTGACAATTTACTCAACAAATGACCTTCACTCAACGACTGGGCAAACACGCAACTGTTACGCTTAAGCTCAACAGTATGGTGTTGGACGTACTCTCGACTGCTGCTCGTAAGGTCAACAGCTGCTCTAATCAACAGAACCCACAACGCCTCAGAAAAATAGACGAACGAAGGAAATAGAAACCGATTGAGATTCTTCACAGTCCTTATAATATTGTCCAAGAAGAAGTCCTTTTCTCGACAAGGATTAAACCCGTCGCCCAACCTCCTTCGTCTGGTGGGTTGAAATTCATATTCAAGTCAGTTCTGTTTCCTTTGTAAGAGAGACATCTATTAGAAAAATGTTCTTTATTGGGAAACTGATGAAATGTGTTGAAATGCTTAGTCATTTGGAGATAACGCACCACAAAGCATTATCTTCTCAACAGTTTCAAATTGCATGAATGCAATCTCCATTGAACTCTGCTTTGAGAACTCGTCTGCTTGATCAGAAAACAATAAATATTAATTAGCGTCTGAGTTGGGATCATATGCAAATGAAGGCGATGCATTGTTTAGACTTAATCCATTTCATTAGAAGACGGTGCTGGTTCCTTTTCGCGTTAGAAATAATGTCAGTGGGCTCCAGCGAAGCGGAAATGTTAGTAATATTATTGAGACTTCTCACCCGCATAGCAGGCGATCGAGTCACATTTTTAATGGCCATTTCACTTCCCTGGTGAAATAATATAGCTATTAACGATATTTTCAATAATATTTTTCGGCTCTGTCGTCAGTGTCCAGGTAATTCTGGTTAGCTTTGATACTTAGTGGTGACTGCTCATTCATTTGAGGCCCGAATTGGATGGTACGAGGTTCCTGATAGGTTTTTTCACAGGTGTGAATACCTAGTAGGTTTGTAAGGGACGATCTGATTGGTTATCCACAATGCTGGCTCCTGTTGAATAGGGAATTGAGACTGGTTTCATGAATCAGCTTATTTAGCTGCGAACAGCCATAGGACCTCGTAACATAAGCGATTTATGAAGGTTTTTATACCCTTTTCTAATAATAATAAAATAATAATAATAATAATAATAATAATAATAATATATAATAATAATAATACAAATGGACGACATCAAGGTGTATGGTAAGAGCATGAAGGAAACAGATATCCTAATCCAGACTGTAAGGATTGTATCTAGGGACATCAGGAAGGCGTTTCGAATAGGAAAATGTGCCTTACTGAAGGAATATATCTACGAGATTGTAGGAACTTCAAACACATAGATTAGACGGGATACAAATACCTGGGAATAATGGAAGGAGAGGATATAAAACACCAAGAGATGAAGGACACAACCAGGAAAGAATATATGCAGAGTCTCGAGGCGATTACTCGAGTCACAACTCCCCGCCGGAAATATGATGAAAGCCATAAACACATGGGCAGTGCCAGTATTCAGATGCAGCCCAAGAATAGTGGAATGGACGAAGGCAGAACTCCTCAGCATAGACCAGGAAACTAGGAAACATATGACAATACATAAAGCACTACACCCAAGAGCAAATACGGACAGACTATACATAACACGAAAGGGAGGAGGGAGAAGACTACTTAGTATAAAGGACTGCGTCAACATCGAGAACAGAGCACTGGGCAATATCTGAAAACCAGTGAAGACAAGTGGCTAAAGAGTGCATGGGAAGAAGGACTGATAAAAGTAAACGAAGGCCCAGAAATATAAAGAGACAGGAGAATGGCAAACAGAACAGAGGAAGGGCACAACAAACCAATGCACGGACAATACATGAGACAGACTAAAGAACTAGCCAGTGATGACACACGGCAATGGCTACAGAGGGGAGAGCTCAAGAAGGAAACTGAAGGAATGATAACAGCGTCACAAGATCAGGCCCAAAGAACCAGATATGTTCAAACAACGATAGACGGAAATAGCATCTCTCCCATATATAGGAAGTGCAATACGAAAAATGAAACCATAAACCACATAGCATGCGAATGTCCTGCACTTGCACAGAACCAGTACAAAAAGAGGCATGATTCAGTGGCAAAAGCCCTCCACTGGAGCCTGTGCAAGAAACATCAGCTACCTTGCAGTAATAAGTGGTACGAGCACCAACCTGAGGGAGTGATAGAAAACGATCAGTCAAAGATCCTCTGGGACTATGGTATCAGAACAGATAGGGTGATACGTGCAAATAGACCAGACGTGACGTTGATTGACCGAGTTAAGAAGAAAGTATCACTCATTGATGTCGCAATACCATGGGACACCCGAGTTGAAGAGAAAGAGAGTGAAAAAAGGGATAAGTATCAAGATCTGAAAATAGAAATAAGAAGGATATGGGATATGCCAGTGGAAATCGTACCCATAATCATTGGAGCACTAGGCACGATCCCAAGATCCCTGAAAAGGAATCTGGAAAAACTAGAGGCTGAAGTAGCTCCAGGAGTCATGCAGAAGAGTGTGATCCTAGAAACGGCGCACATAGTAAGAAAAGTGATGGACTCCTAAGGAGGCAGGATGCAACCCTGAACCCAACACTATAAATACCACCCAGTCGAATTGGAGGACTGTGATAGAGCAAAAAAAAATAAATAAATAATAATAATAAAATTTCAATGTCACTTCTGTCATGATCTGGTGACATCACCCATCTCTCTTGAACTTATTTTTTTTTTATCTTGCATTCTCTGATGAACAAATGAATCTAGCGAAGCGTAGAAAATTAACAAATTAACAAATAAAATAATAAATAATTAAGTAAATAAATAAATCTATGTATAAATAAACATATAGATAACATTTCAGTTAAATTTTGAACACGAGTTCCAATGGTCCTTTAGGAAGGGCTTACATAACCATCTTTCTTAAACAAACTTATAACTAGAAAGAAATTCCAAGAATATGGTTAAGTATCCTCAAGAATACCACGTTTAGGAATATACCCATACTTAGGAATCTTCAGAAAGAGCGTTGTTATTTTGTAAGGTTCCAGAGAAGAGTAACAATCATTCCGAGAATTTTCCAGGAAGATGAAGACGATTCCAAAATATTTAGCTTAAATATCCGATGGTTTTATCAAAGTCGTCGAACGATATGAAATGGGAGAGATCCTTCGGTTATGGGGAGACTTTTCGTTCACTCTATGAAACGAATTCTATGGGGAAAAAAATTTTTACAAAAGCGTTTAATATTTTATCATAAATGAACGGTTTTACAAAACATTCCAAAACAATGTCCTTTTAGAATTCTGGAGGACATTTCTCGAGCTTCGTTGTCTCTCCTGCAAAAACTGCAAATTCATTCAGCCAGACGACAAAAAGAGGGAGAATCTCATTTGAGAATATTAAAAAACTGTTCAGTCTGCAAAGAAAACGTTTTCTGTCGGCTTTGTCTATACCGGCGCACCATTGTCACCTGTGTTGAAAGGTTTCGGGTTCTGGCAGTCTGCAGGTAGGATTTCTATAACATACGCAAAAACGAACAAATGTACACAAACACCAACATACACAAGAGATACCACAATGGTCATGCCCTTAGGAGGGCTTTGAATATGGAAATTAGAGGGTTAATGGAACACCCCCTTTGACTTTTGGCTGAGGGTGACCTTTCCTGACCTCTCACCGCATCAGCATAACCAATTTGGGGTCAAGTCTCTCTCAGTAAGAAGAACTTTGGCAAGCAAAAGGAATTTTGTGCGGATGCTTCTCCCCTACTGGAAAAGGTGGGCTCGAATACCGGTCGCAGGAATACCACACAGATAGATAGAGAGAGAGAGAGAGAGAGAGAGAGAGAGAGAGAGAGAGAGAGAGAGAGAGAGAGAGAGAGAGAGCAAGCCCGCGAGGGAAACGGTATTACAGCAGATTCCATCGCTGAGATCAATGGTTTTATTTTATATACTCTGAAAGGTCTCAGGGTCAAATGCGTCTCGTTTCTCTTTTGTTTTCTGCACATTTTTTTTTTATTTCAATTCCCAGAAAATCATCTCACCAAAATTCCTTGAATTAAAAGTTTTTTGGAATTGAAATATTGATGTTCAAAGCAAGGATTACCTGACCACTCTCAGGTAAAGTGGAAAGTTGGAATTGGATAATGAGATAAATGAATAAACGGAAGAATATTGTAAATAAACCAGATGGAAAGAAAAGGTGATTATTCAAACTGATGTTATGAAAGTGCATGTAAAATTAATAACAAAATTATGTAGAATAAATAATAATAGAAAAAATTGTGAGAATTGTACTAACGCACGTCACAATCTGAATTCCTTTTTTCAGTTGAACACCAATATAAACGGAAGTCAAAGAAATAATAAGGGTAAAGAGAGAAAAGCTTAGAGAAAGGAATGGAGATAGACAAAAAAAAGAATAAAGAGAAACAAGAGAAGAAGAGAGTGAGACTTAAGACGAGAGAAATGGGAGACCAAAGCGAACTTTAGACCAACACTTTGAACCGAGACAGGAAAGACGAAAATCCTCTGATTCAACAGAAAGACGAAGCCAAGATTAGAACGACGGATTGGGACTCGCAAATCAAGTCATATTTCTTTTGCAAATCCCCTTCTTATGGTGGGGGGGAGGGAGGGGTGGGAGGAGGGCGTTTTCCACTGATCTGCTAAAGGGATCCGGATGAGGAGAGGCGAAGATAGAAAGCTCTGACAGTTTTCCTCTTCAGGGCCAAAAGATGCGTTTAACAGTGTTGATGACTGTTTGGAGAGAGAGAGAGAGAGAGAGAGAGAGAAGAGAGAAGAGAGAAGAGAGAAGAGAGAGCAAAGAATCTCTTCTGTATTGGACAAACCAAGCAAAACAATATACATCATATAAAAGAAATCTTTGAAAATCAGAGACTTTTAGGTACAATTTTGGGAAGCAGAGATTAATCCTTTGGTCAAATCCCGGATTAAACAGCCAAATTCCATTTGTCTAATCTGGGTGGAGGGATGCGGCCCGAGGGGGTTTGAGTTTTTATGACCCCTTAATTGGCAGGTGAATAAAATATATGTTGTAACCACTATCCCCAGGCATTACTCTCTCTCTCTCTCTCTCTCTCTCTCTCTCTCTCTCTCCTTGTCTAAAGGTTACTGGTAACTTCTAAATGAACTCCCAATCTATTGCACAACGTCATTCAATGTTGCTCTCTCTCTCTCTCTCTCTCTCTCTCTCTCTCTTTCTCTCTCTCTCTCTCTTTCCTTAGAGGGAAAGGGAGTCTTTCTCCCCCCTTCCCCCAACATCTAACACAACCCCCTGCACCTCAGGGGGCGTCAAACACAAAGCCCATAATCTCCAAATTTCCGTATTAACTCCAAAAGCGGCAGAGGTGATAATAGGATCAAAGATGGCGTCTCTCCAATCAAGGGATTCTGAGGTCTCCATTTTCTGACTGGGGAGGTTTTGTTGTTGGGAAATGGCTTCTATTTATCTATCAATTTCTGAATCACATACGGATCGAACCCTGGAAAACAAAGCAAGGGCACTAACAGCTGAACCAGTAAAAGGACCTTTGTGAAGGATTTCAGATCATCGTTTCCCAAAACCTTGAACTTCGATATTTCCTGACAGAGAGAAATTAATAATGATTATTCGGTTTTACCTAACAGGTTACAAAAGTCTCTCTCTCTCTCTCTATCTCCTCACAATGATAAATATTTCAATCAATTCCTAAGGGATTTTTAAACCATAATTTTCCTTGTGTAGAGTCAGGTGACAATCTCTCTCTCTCTCTCTCTCTCTCTCTCTCTCTCTCTCTCTCTCTCTCATGAGACAATTTGATTCTGAAATATAAGAAGGAAAAATATGGAAAAGAAATTTCCAAATGACTGACGATGCAGTTATTCCATCAGAAGAGAGTTTTTATAAAAAGCAAAAACAAAGGAATCATTTCTGTATATTTGGGGGACGGAGCAACAGTCATCAATTCTGATCAGGGCTTACACCGAGGGTCGGAGACACCCAACTCCCCCCCCCCCCCCCCCCCCCCCCCCCCCCCCCCCCCCCCCCCCCCCCCCCCCACCCCCCCCCCCCCCCCCCCCCCTTAACAAATATCTCATTGTACAAAGGCACAGGAGAATGCTTGCTTGCTTGCTTGATACATTCTGCTGGATGATTCCCAGAAGAAAGTTTTGAGTGACGGGGCTTTTGGGATTGTTGGCAGAAGCATCGCGAGTTGTGCTGGAATATTAAGATTAATCATTTAGGAGAGATAAGACAGGAAAGAGTAAATGAGTAATCGCTCCTAGAAGAGAGAAGAAACGATATTAATCACTTATATTAATCACCATCTACTCAGGGATTAATGGCTGAGTAATCCCAGACCTCGAGAATATCATCTGACCTCCTTTGGTTGAGTGAAAGAGAGAATAAAGTGGAATAAAGTGGAGAGAAACGAAGGATCCTACAAATGAAGGAGGCCTGATGACTCTAGAGTAGTTACCCTTCATATCATTCTTTATGAAAATATAGAAAATGGCAAGAAGGTTAACGATAGTATTTCTATTGGCCCCTTTCCTTCGTCGGATCCTCAATTGACTGAAGTTACGAGCGTCGATATGAACAGATTTTGAAGGTTTGAGTAAAAAAACTAAATAAACCTACAAATAAGGAAGGTAGGAATGGCAGAATAACTGGAATATTCCAAGTGAAAAGTGGACATACTGACGAAACAGTCAAAATTAAATGCGTGACAATCTGTATCTAGAAGTTTTAGTGTTCTTGTTAGGGAACAATCAAGAGATTGTGCATGAACCGAGAATGAATAAATATATGATGTTATAAACTGAATCGACAGACAAATAAATGAATATATGTATAAAGTCACTCAGATTGCAGCACAAATATGAACGATTTATGGAAATCGTTGCAAAATATATTCGGTTCATCGATTGTACCCACGTCAGCTGACTCGATGCAATTGGAAAAATCTGCTTTAAAAGTCGTGAAACTCTCATATATATATATATATATATATATATATATATATATATATATATATATATATATATATATATATATATATATAATATATAAATATATATATATATATATATATATATATATATATATATATATATATATATATATATATATGCTTAAAAAAAATCACAGTAGATGCACGTGACTTCATAAATAGCGAATACCACGGGAAAATGATAGTCAGAAATCCAAGCGCTTTCGTCTTTATTCAGACATCGTCAAGGAGCTACTAAAGTACAATTGGAGAGGAAGGCCTCAGGTACAGACAGATCAGGAATACCAGATGGTTAATTATCAAAAGGGTAAAAATTTGAGATATTCCTAGAATTTTAAAGCTTTTTAACATAAATGTTGTTTTCAGTAATATTAATGTCAAGAGTTTAGTAATCAAAAATTCTCTAAAGATCTTCCAGGCTGCTATATGAAATTCCATTGCAAAAAGTGTGATAAAGCCTATTACGGACAGACCAGCAAATCTCTTTCACAGCGTCTCAAGCAACATCATATTCTGTGAGAACTGGGAAAATATCGAATGCATTATTGGTACATATGAGAGATTTAGACCATCCTATTAACTGGAGTCAAGCCAAGAGCCTTAGTCCCATGTAATGACACAGTTAAAAGGAATATCATTGAATCTTGTTTTATCAAATCAAATAATAGAAATGTTCAAAATTTAAGTCTTAGTTTATTTAAATTTGATGCTTTCACAATGAAAAAAGTTGTAGATAAAATATAAGCAACAAAATTAATATATTCAGTTTTTACATGTTTTTGGACTGTAAAGATACTTTGTAATTTCGGTTAGTCAGAATCTGTTTAAGTTTGTGACCGTGTGATATCCGATAATCCTGGATTATCCCTTTTCCAAATTTTTACCCTTTTGATAATTAACCATCTGGTATTTCCTGATCTTGTTTGTACCTGAGGCCTTCCTCTCCAATTGTACTTTAGTAGCTCCTTGACGATGTCTGAATAAAGACGAAAGTGCTTGGATTTCTGACTATCATTTTCCCGTGGTATTCGCACATATATATATATATATATATATATATATATATATATATATATATATATATATATATATATATATATTATATATATATATATATATATATATATATATACTGTTTTATTTTAACAGTTTTGTAAAAAAAGAAAATGGCTACAGGTCCAAAATAAAATGTGCAAGTGGAGCAAAAAAATCCATTTTAATAGTAAAAAGCAGTAAGTGTCCTTTGCATTTAATTATGCAACCCGAATCACTCGCAAATAGACAACTTTTGGAGACCCAAAACAAACATTAATCTGCTTTTTCGGAATCGCAACTGCTCGAGTGCGTCCAGCACCAATTGGCTCCTAGTCCCCCACCAGAAGCCACAGGCTCTCGAAGTCTTCGCACCGCAGTGGAGAACCAGCGAGACGACAGAACCCAGGCAAAGAAGCAAACCAAAAAACACAGAGGAACACAAAGGAAATGGACAGCCTATGCAGGTCCAGATTATTTGCTGGGGGTCTGAGTGGCTTCATTCTCCTGGAAAGATTCACTTCGAGACTAACAGGGTTGGGAAAGGGTGATCCATATAGGAAAGAGAGAGAGAGAGAGAGAGAGAGAGAGAGAGAGAGAGAGAGAGAGAGAGAGAGAGAGGATGGATGCTATCTATATACAGCCACTCCTGGAGGGGAAAAATATGAGGGCAGTGTAAACTCAACGTCATTATATAAAATATATTTCCTCTCTAGTAAAAAAACACTTCACATATATACCCTACCGCAAACACACACGTATCTTACACACATACACATGCACCCACCTACACGTACACAGGAACAGAGCAGCAACAGGTGGCTCTAATGGAGTGTATAGAGCTCTTCCCCTCCAAGTCCCAAGAGAGGAGGATTCTATGGATGGCCAAAATGGAAGATGGAAGACCGAGAAACCGACTTTGCCTGGAATCCAGGCGAATAAAGGTCCTCTCTGGAAGATGGCTGGATCGAGGGAGAGAAATGGCAGAGGGATCTGGTCAAGAGAGACTTATTTTAATCTGGACTTGTCCTCTGGTAAAAAAAAAAAAAAAAAAAAAAAAAAAAGAAGTCTGACTTGATGAGGGTTAAGTAAAACCGCTTGTCTTTGCTCTCAGTCAATTCTTTCATTCTGATCATTTCTGATTCCTTATGATACTGAAAAGGGAAGCAATGAAATGTGTTCATCCTTTACCTCATTTTAATATCGTCCTAGCAATGATAATTGGCATTCAGTGTATCATTCCTAATCATTCGTGGATTCCTGTATCACCGATTCCAATCACCATTCCGGATTCCATACTCAAAGGACTCGTGTTCCAACCTTCCAGAAGGTTACGTCATTTTCCAGGTTTGGGAGGAAGTTGAATTATGTGGATTTTGCTGACGTCAACATTTTGCAATTGTCCCTCACTGCTGCTAAAACGATGGTAATTCATCTCCATCTGAAACAGGTTTTCAGTAAATATGAGCTTGAGAACTGATCACACTTTGAGTTTATTTATTTCAAACTAAGACTCACAACTGACAGCTTTCTGTAACGGTCGTTCAATCTTTATAATTTCATTTTGATCAATATTTCTCTCTTTCTTTTGCAGACTTCTGTCTACATATTCCTTTCAGCGTCTCTTCTTCTCTCGAAGATTTCCATCTACGAAGAATATACTCCTGAACGTAACACCATCTCTAAATCAATTTTAAATAATGAAGCTTTCTTTCTACGTCGACCTTTGCCGTTTCGAGAAGTCTAATGTGATTGAAATGGCCTCGAGGAAGGGAGCGTTCATGCAGTCCAAAAGGAGGACGCCAAGACGTTTTTGGGCGACGTTCTTACGTCAGAATTAACCGAAGAAAGTTTGTCGTCCATTGTCTGTTTACGTTTCAGTAACTATCAAAGGACTTATTTTCATAACCTTCATAATTTGCATGAAACGTTCCTTTCTCTTCTGTGTCACGATGCTTTCTTTCCTCGGCCTCAAACGGTTGAACTTTCACTCCCTGGATGCAATACGTCTCCTTTTCTCTCCTTTGACAATTAGACTTTCTCTTTCTGGAAACATAGTTTTTTTTTCTCTGTATTTTGAAATAATTTGGACTGATTCTGCTTCACCAGAAGGATTCTCGTATAGTGAGAGTTATACTATCCATTTTCAGTGTGTTCTCTGGCATGTATTTCAGCCATTCTAAGAACACGTAAAGTTCAAACAAAAACACAGCAGTGTTCAAAGAACAGAGTAGAGTTCAAACAAAAACACAACAGAGTTTCAAACAAAAAGACCACCGAAAGTTCAAAATACACCAGAGTTCAAAAAAAAAAAAAAAAAAAAAAAACACTTGAGTGTTCAAGACACAATAGTTTTCAACAGACAAACACATCAGAGAGTTGAAACAGAAACACACCAGAGTTCGTACAAAACCACAACACAGTTTCTAACAAAACACACCAGAGTTCAAAGGAAAAAAGGCAAAGCAAATTTTAAACAAAAACACATCAGAGTTAAGACGCAAACACACCAGAAAGTTCAAAGAAAAACAGCAGATTTCAGATACAAACACAGCTGAGAGTTCAAATTTCAAACACGCATACATCAGAAAGTTCAAACAAAAACACAACAGATTTCAAACACAAAAACGAAACAGATTTCAAACAAAATCACAATAGATTTCAAACAAAAACGCAACTGATTTCAAACAAAATCACAATAGATTTCAAACAAAAACGCAACAGGTTTCAAACAAAAATGCAACCGATTTAAAACAAAAATCAAAACAGATTTAAAACAAAAATCACACCAGATTTCAAACTAAAACACGACAGATTCCAAACAAAAACACACCAGAGAGTTCAATCAAGCCAAAAACTGACTACTCGCTGCAATCTAAGTTGATTTTTCCTCACCTCAGTTCCTCTCCCCATGAGATTTAAAGCTTAACCATCAATTCACTCCTCCTTACAATATAGTGGGAGGGGAGTTGTTTGATCTTGTGTCAATGGAACCCCCACTTTCAGAAACGACGTGTGTGTGTCTCTCTCTCTCTCTCTCTCTCTCTCTCTCTCCTCTCCTCTCTCTCTCTCTCTACTCTCTCCTCTCGTCGTGATGTCATCAACGGGAGGAACACTTGGCCCCCTGCATTGCTAATCAAGGACCTCCCTCAATCATCATCCCTAAATCCCTTCGTTGCAATTCACGAGCAATGATCCGTTTCCTACCTTCCTGGTCTTTTTTATCTTAATTAGCAGTTTTCTTTTTCAGTTGAGAGAGAGAGAGAGAGAGAGAGAGAGAGAGAGAGAGAGAGAGAGAGAGAGAGAGATTACTTGGGTATTCCCGTACACTTGTGGATACCTGGAGAATTGTTTGAGGCTTTGAGAGAGAGAGAGAGAGAGAGAGAGAGAAAGAAAGAGAAATAAAAAAGAGAGAGAGAAAGAGAGGGAGTACGCATTTATCTTAAGTGTGAAATATCTTCTTCATTTTACGAGTGTTCAGGAAGACCTGTCTTTCTCTCTCACGCCTCATTACAACCCATTACCCCTCACAGCCGACTCCTAGTCTGTTGCAAATTCATCAAAGGGCGCAGAAACAAGGCGTAACCCTCACCTCCAGCTTACTCAGGGCAAGGCATGTGCTAAAACCTTTGGTCAAATAGCGCATTGTTTCACCAAAGACAATTAAAATAAATATGCTGTATTATATCAGAAATAATTGTTCTATACTGTTTAACATTCACATTATTTATTATTTTACTTTTTCATTCTAATAAATAAATCATAAATATCCTATCCTTCAAATTCCTGTATCTATAACTCAACGCAAAACACCTTTTCAGACCATTTTAAGCTCCTCCATAGACCTTTCCTAACCCCCGCCCCCAACAAGAAAAACAACAGCAAGACCAATAAGAACAACAAAGCAGTTTGTAGGCTTACTCCCCGAGTAAGCGAAAATAAGACAATATTACACACCTGCATCGTAATGTTATTTTAGATGTGGTCTGAAAAACAGACCACAAAGATCTCACATCAAAAGTCAATTCGATATATAATCAATTTTGCACGAAACAAAAAAATCAAAACAGAAATCCCACATTTCGCTTAACGGGTCCTTTTCCTCTCTCTTGGGTGAAGAGAGAGAGAGAGAGAGAGAGAGAGAGAGAGAGAGAGAGAGAGAGAGGGGGGGGGGAGGGGGGGGGGGGGGTACAACATGTCTAATCAAATTAGCAAGGCGACCAGCGGAATGACGTTAAACGAAGGGTTGAATTGGAAGATATATACTTGCTTACGTATGACGTTTTATTCAGCAGGGAATACACAAGCGTGTATATACGAAGCTCATTAAATACAACATATAAACCACGAGCTTTCATACACAATGTATCTTGTGTATACAGTGAATGAATAATACAGCGTTTAGGTTTAAATTTAATACACAATATACCTAGTGCATCTAATGAATAAATTATACAGCATTTATGTTTAATTTTAATATACAATATACCTTGTGTATACAGTGAATAAATTATAATACATGTATTTTTAGCTTTAATACACAATATACCTTGCGTATATAATGAATAAATTATAATACATGTATGGTTAACTTTAATATAATATATACCTTATGTATATAGTGAATAAATTATTCAGCATGTATGTTTAATTTTATATGTTTAAACCAGTTTTGAAGAACAGCTGGGTGTTAAGCTGTTTAATGAAATTCCTTTATTTCGGGAAAATATCTGACAGACAACTGGACTGGTGGTGGCCCAATAAACTTATATCATACTGACAGAAATGACAGAAAACGGGACAAATCTGCCTTATAAACTGCAAACAATTTAAAAAATCAAATTCGACAGACTGTCTTACAAACTCACCAAAACTGACAAAACATGACAAATAAGGACAGATGTGTCCAATAAACTGCAAAAAACATGACAAATTATAAATAAAATCATCCTATGTGCCTTATAAAAACATCAAAGCTGAGAAAATGACAGGAAATGGACAGATATGCTAATAAACTTATAGAAAATTGACAGAAAACGACAAAAAATAGATGTGTCAAAAACCTTACACTAAACCGGCAGAGAATGACAAAAAATGGACAACTATGACTAATATACTTATACAAAATTGACAGAAAATTTAAAAAAAATGACAGATATGCCTTATAAAATGCTGAAAATTGACATACAATGACTGGAAATGGAAAATATGCCTAATGAACTTATACAAAACAGACAGAAATGACAAAACATTGACAGACAAGCCTCATATACAACTGCTGACAACTGACAGAGAAAACCAGAGAATGACAGAAACTGTCAGCAAACGAAACAGTCGTACTAAAATAAACTACTAAATAAAACGAATTAGAATTGCTAAAAAAAAAAAAAAAAAAAAAAATATCTCATGCTTTTCCCTGCGTCGATTCTCGCCCAGAACTCTCATGCAGAATTCTCGTCCACCTTCCGTCGCAGTATTTTGACGAGGGGGTCGTTAAATGGGACCCGGGGAGCCATTTGCCGAATTATGAGAGCAAGGCCACCGCTGGTGTCGGGAAATCTAATGACGCAATTTCAACCCACCAGACGAAGAATGTTTGGCGACGGGTTTAATCCGTGTCAAGACAGGGAATCTTCTTCTTGGGCCATATGATTATAAGGACTGCAAACGAAGCTCCAAACTGGGTTTCTATTTCCTTCGTTCGTCTATTTTTCTGAGGCGTTGTGGGTTCTGTCGATTAGAGCAGCTGTTGACCTTACGAGCAATAGTCGAGAGTACGTCCAACACCATACTGTTGAGCTTAAGCGTAACAGTTGCGTGTTTTCCCAGTCGTTGATTGAAGGTCATTTGTTGAGTAAATTGTCAACTGCTGAGCGTATTCCCAACTCTTGAATGTCTACTCTGTGTACTCAACCTTTGAACGTACAATCAACAGCTTGCCATACGCCCAACCATTGAACGCATACCGAACCGCTGAGACGCACTTATATCATACAGAGACTCTGTTCCAATATCCCTCAAAAATGTCTTCTAATATCTATTAATCTCCTCTAAATTTGCATCCAGTGAAGATGTGGACAAAATTCTACAGCTGGGGGACACCGCACGTTTTTTGGGGAGTTCAAATCGCTAGCGGTTAGCTGACCCAAATGTGGATGGTAACTAGCATCTTCTGGAGCCAGGAAAATGTTTTGGGCTGGGGGCTCATAGCCTCATTCTTGAAGACTAGCTAAGAAACTATCCTTAGGGTATATGAGGCTAAATTATCGACAGCAGAGAGAGAGAGAGAGAGCAACGAGAAACCTTTCCACATGCCTTTCATTCCAGGTTACTGCGCTGATTCCAGTGGGAATCCAATCACTTGTTCCCATTCAAGTGGCATCTCATCCAAAGGCGCCCGGAGTCAATCGCTATTTACCTCCTGGTACTCTGAGATTAATCTTCTAAAGACATCCTTTTAATTAAGGAATTGAGTTATGCTGTCAATATTTTCTTAAACACGAATAATAATAAAAACACTTATTATTATTAGTATTATTATTATGTTATTATTATTATTATTATTATTATTATTATTATATTATTATTGTTATTATTATTATTTATTATTATTATTATTATTATTATTATTATTATTATTATTATTATTATTATATAAAAAAATATTCACCCAGATAGGTATAAACAGTTTACAGTCATAATCAGAAAATTCGACTAGATTGCTGAGCTCCATATTAATGTCACTCCATATTCCTCGCAGAGAGAGAGAGAGAGAGAGAGAGAGAGAGAGAGAGAGAGAGTCCAAACAGGCTGGCTGCATAGCACTCCATAATTGACTTTCCAGGTCCTGGTGTCTCACTCTGGCGAACAAGAAGAAGACGAAACAGAAATGTCAACATCTGATGAAAGTGAACAAGTTCTTTTGTTATGTGGCGCAAAAGCGCTATCGCCGGAGGCTGTTTTCTGACATCTATGTATGCTTGAAGCATCTGGATTTCACAATATGAAAGAGAAAAAATGAAGAGAGAAGAGGGAATAATAAGAGACGGAAAAAGATTGAAGAAATTATTTTTGGGGGGTTTCCTGGTGAACCAATTTCGAGTCTCCCAACAGATGACAGGGGACGCATTCAAGAAGGTCCCATCAGGCCAGACAAAACTTCGTCCGCGTTGAGAGACATTGTTGAAAGAAGCGGTGAGATACTGAACAACAGCTAAGAACCAATAGAACGCGTCAGGCTACTTAAAGAACGTGACATGGATAGGCCTAGAACAAAAGTCTTGATAAAAACAACAAAATAACGAGAGAATACTATTGAAATGTCGGCGGTTGGCCAGAAAATAGGGACAGAATACTGTTGAAATGTGGCTGGGAGGCAAGAGAAGACTAACGTGGACGAAGAGAATGCAACTATTGTGCAACTGAACGCAACCAGAGGCCCAAAAAATACGATAGGTACCAAAGCATCATAGAGATTATAGGATGTTGTTTATGAATTCACATAGAGAGAGAGAGAGAGAGAGAGAGAGAGAGAGAGAGAGAGAGAGAGAGATTCCTAGTTAACCCACAAGTATGGCACAAGAAAGTCTTTAGAGATCACAGCAGCCAATTTTTAAAACAACAGTAAATTCTTCGAAGGGCAAATTAACTCTAAATTATCGGATTCTCTTCCTACTGGGTTAGCTGAGGTTATATGGTTGCCTTCCCCTTCGGTCTCTACGCTAATTCCAAAAGAAAACTGCTTGGAGAAACTCCTAAAGTCCTTCCAATATTCCAATACATTTATAAAATATAAAACAAAAAAAACTTACATAATTTTTGCGTTGACCTGTTTCCTGGTGGTTATTGTTCTCACTGACACGTGGCCCAGCCTCTCTCTCTCTCTCTCTCTCTCTCTCTCTCTCTCTCTCTCTCTCTCTCTCTATCAATTCATCGGAAAAAATATAATGAAAAAGAGTATTGTTTTGTTAAGTTTAAATCCGACCAATTTGTGGAGACTTTGCGAATTTAAATGGTAGTTTTAATCAGTTGTTATCATTCCTATGGTAAAAAAAATATATCTGAATTATAGGACATGTTTCCCTTTATTATTAATTATTATTATTATTAATTATTATTTTTTTTTTTTTTTTTGCTCTATCACAGTCCTCCAATTCGACTAGGTGGTATTTATAGTGTGGGGGTCCGGGTTGCATCCTGCCTCCTTAGGAGTCCATCACTCTTCTTACTATGTGCGCCGTTTCTAGGATCAACACTCTTTCTGCATGACGTTCCTGGAGCTACTTCAGCCTCTAGTTTTTCTAGATTCCTTTTCAGGGATCTTGGGATCGTGCTAGTGCTCCTATGATATGGGTACGATTTCCACTGGCATATCCCATATCCTTCTTATTTCTATTTTCAGATCTTGATACTTATCCATTTTTTTTCCCTCTCTTTCTCTTCAACTCTGGTGTCCCATGGTATTGCGACATCAATGAGTGATACTTTCTTCTTGACTTTGTCAATCAACGTCACGTCTGGTCTGTTTGCACGTATCACCCTATCCGTTCTGATACCATAGTCCAGAGGATCTTTGCCTGATCGTTTTTCTATCACTCCTTCAGGTTGGTGCTCATACCACTTATTACTGCAAGGTAGCTGATGTCTTGCACAGGCTCCAGTGGAGGGCTTTTGCTACTGAATCATGCCTCTTTTTGTACTGGTTCTGTGCAAGTGCCGGGCATTCACTTGCTATGTGGTTTATGGTTTCACTTTTCGTATTGCACTTCCTACATATGGGAAAGATGTTATTTCCGTCTATCGTACTTTGAACATATCTGGTTCTTAGGGTCTGATCTTGTGCCGCTGTTATCATTCCTTCATTTCCTTCTTTAGCTCTCCCCTCTGTAGCCATTGCCAATTGTCATCGCTGGCTAGCTTCTTTAGTCTGTCTCATGTATTGTCGTGCATTGGTTTGTTGTGCCAGTCGTCTGTTTCTTTCTGTCTTTCTCCTGTCTGTATATTTCTGGGTCTTCGTCTGCTTTTATTAGTCCTTCTTCCCATGCACTCTTTAGCCACTCGTCTTCACTGGTTTTCAGATATTGCCCCAGTGCTCTGTTTTCGATGTTGACGCAGTCCCTCTATACTTAGTAGTCCTCTCCCTCCTTCCTTTCGTGTTATGTATAGTCTGTCCGTATTTGCTCTTGGGTGTGGTGCTTTGTGTATTGTCATATGTTTCCTGGTTTTCTGATCTATGCTGCGAGTTCTGCCTTCGTCCATTCCACTATTCCTGCGCTGTATCTGATTACTGGCACTGCCCATGTGTTTATGGCTTTTTTCATATTTCCGGCGTTGAGCTTTGACTTGAGTATCGCCTTGAGTCTCTGCATATATTCTTTCCTGATCGTGTCCTATCTCTTGGTGTTTTATATCTCCTCCTTCCATTATTCCCAGGAATTTGTATCCTGTCTCATCTATGTGTTTGATGTTGCTCCCATCTGGTAGCTTTATCCCTTCAGTTCTCGTTACTTTTGCCTTTTTGTATGTTTGACTAAGGCGCATTTTTCTATTCCAAAACTCCATCCTGATGTCCCCAGATACAATCCTTACAGTCTGGATTAGGGTATCTTATTTCCTTGATGCTCTTACCATACAGCTTGATGTCGTCCATGAACATCAGATGGTTGATTCTGTGCCTCTTTTCTTGAGTTGGTACCCGGCATCCCATCTTCTGTAGTACTTTTGTCATGGGAATCATGGCTACTACGCAGAGTAGTGGGGACAGTGAGTCGCCCTGGAAGATCCCTCTCCTGATATTAACCTCTGCTAGTCTTATTCCAGAGTTGTAAGTATTGTATTCCAGTTGCGCATTAGTTTTTGAGGAAGCTGATGGTATTTTCCTCTGCCCCATATATTTTCAGGCATTCTATTTAGCCATGTGTGTGGTATCA